>NC_134687.1:424133852-424433852 GCF_050947455.1 Rhinoderma darwinii
CAGTCACCAGATCTCAACCCTATAGAGCTGTTGTGGGAGCAGCTCGACCGTATGGTACGCAAGAAGTGCCCATCAAGCCAATCCAACTTGTGGGAGGGCCTTCTGGAAGCATGGGGTGAAATTTCTCCCTATTACCTCAGCAAATTAACAGCTACAATGCCAAAGGTCTGCAATGCTGTAATTGCTGCAAATGGAGCATTCTTTGACGAAAGCAAAGTTTGAAGGAGAAAATTATTATTTCAAATAAAAATCATTATTTCGAACCTTGTCAATGTCTTGACTATATTTTCTAGTCATTTTGCAACTGTGTGTATATATATATATATATATATATATATATATACACATATATATGTGTGTGTGTATACATACCTTGTATGTGTATGTATACATGCCTCCTGTGTGAGTATGTGTGTATATATATATATATATATATATATATATAGGCCTCCTGTGAGTGTGTGTGTATATGTATACATGCCTATGTGTGTGTATGTATATATGTATACATGCCTTGTGTGTGTGTCTTTATATATGTATACATGCCTCGTGTGTGTGTATATGTATACATGCCTGCTGTCTGTGTGTGTGTTTGTGTGTGTGTGTGTATACATGCCTCGTGTGTGTGTGTGTGTGTGTGTGTGTGTGTGTGTGTGTGTGTGTGTGTATGAATGTATATATATAGATATATATATATATACACATGCCGTACGTGTGTGTATATATATATATATATATATGTGTATACATGCCTCGTGTGTGTGTGTGTGTGTGTGTGTGTGTGTGTGTGTGTATACATGGGAAGAAAAGAGTTTGACCCAGCGCTGTTGTGGTGTTTAAAAAGGAATCATGTTCCTATATTAATTGGGTATCAAAAAGTTAAAATCGAACATATAAACAGACATGGCAATAAGGCAGTTTCCAGTAGGTATTTAAAGCCTACGCGTTTCAAGCACTTACAGTGCTCTTGGTCATGGCTATCATGTGTGTATACATGCCTAGTGTGTGTGAGTATGTGTGTGTGTGTATGTGTGTGTGTATATATATATATATATATATATATATATATATATAGGCCTCCTGTGAGAGTGTGTATATGTATACATGCCTTGTGTGTGTGTGTGTGTGTATATGTATACATGCCTCGTGTGTGTGTATGTGTATATGTATACATGCCTCGTGTGTGTGTATGTATGTATATATATATATATATGTATACATGCCGTGCGTGTCTATATATATATATATATATATATATATATATACATGCCTCCTGTGTGTGTATACATTCCTAGTGTGTGTGTGTGTGTGCGTGTATATATATATATGTGTATATATATGTGTTTACTCACCTCCCGACGCCCGCAGCCATGGATCTGTGAGCGCTGGTCCCCATCTCCTTCCTAGGAGACACCAGCGCTCACTTCTGCTCTGGTCCGCTGTATCCCGTAGGGTGCGCGCGCACGCTCGTGCCTGCTCTTAAATGGCCAGCGCGCGCACATGAAAACAATCATCATCATCAATCCACATGATTTCCTGGCCTATAAGAAGGCCTCAGCCCTTCTGATCCTTGCCTGAGCGTTGTCAGTTTATCCCAAGTCTGTCTTGCAAATGGTCCCTTAGTGTTTCCCGTTCCAGTTGTTACCCGTGCCCTGTTACCTGTTCCTGTATCCCGTGCTGTGTTCTTGTTCCTTCTGCCACGTCCGGTGTCATCTGCCATGTCCGGTGTCTTCGGCCACGTCCTATGTCTTCTCCCATGTCCTGTTTCTTCTGCCACGTCCTGTCTTCTGCCACATCCAGTGTCTTCTGCCATATCCAGTGTCTTCTGCCACATCTTGTATTGCCCGCCACATCTGGCGCAACCTGCTGCACCGACCTCCATCCGTGCTGAAACCACAGCCACCGTCTAGACTAGTTCAGGTACCCGTGTGTTATGAACTGCCATTACACTTTTGTATAGACTGATACCTGGTCAGCTGCATCTCCGCTACGGTGGAGCGGCCTAGTGGGTCCACATACCCTGTGATCGTGACAGTACTCTCAGGCCATGGAAACCGCTGACCGGACCAAGACCGCAGTCCAGAAGATACAGATGGAGATGCATGACCTACGCACACATCAGGATCAACTCCTTGAGGCCGTAAATTCTATCTTGGTCCGTCTGGATCTACTCACTGTTCCACCTCCGGTTCTTCCTCCTGAGGCTGTTGCTGTACCACTGCCCGCTGCTCCTCCTGTTTGTTCCGGATCCACAGTTCCTCTGCCTCTTCCACCTCACTATGACGGTGATCCCAGAGCATGTAGAGGATTTATTAACCAATGCACGGTTCATTTTAGGCTACGGGCTCATCTCTTCCCCTCCGAGGAGGCCAAAGTGGCATTTATCCCTTCTTGCTGGCAAGGCCCTCGCATGGGCGAACCCAATCTTGGAGCAACAAGGACCCGTAGCCTCGGACCTAGCCTTGTTCCTGCAGTCCTTTCGTGCCGTGTTCGAGGAGCCGGGTCGAACTTCCTCTGCCGCAGCCACTCTGTTGACCCTCAAGCAAGAGAGTTCCACAGTAGGGGAGTATGCGATGTCCTTCCGTACCCTTGCAGCCGAGCTGGCATGGAACAATGAGGCACTGGTGGCGACCTTCTGGCAGGTAATGTCCTCTCACATCAAGGATGAACTGGCGGCCCGCGACCTTACTTCTACCTTGGATGCCCTCATCCTGTTAGCCACTCGGGTTGATATGAGAGTCCGGGAGCACACTCAAGAGGTTCGACAGGAGAACCGGGTCCACAGACCAGCACCCTCGGTCCAGAGACCACTATTGCCTTCCCCTAGTCCGCTACATGAAGAACCCATGCAGGTAGACAGAGTCCGGTTGTCTGAACAAGCGAAGCAGCGCAGAGGCTCCTCTGGACTATGTATGTATTGTGGCCTTAAAGAGGCTCTGTCACCAGATTTTGCAACCCCTATCTGCTATTGCAGCAGATAGGCGCTGCAATGTAGATTACAGTAACGTTTTTATTTTTAAAAAACGAGCATTTTTGGCCAAGTTATGACCATTTTTGTAGTTATGCAAATGAGGCTTGCAAAAGTCCAAGTGGGTGTGTTTAAAAGTACAAGTCCAAGTGGGTGTGTATTATGTGCGTACATCGGGGCGTTTTTAATACTTGTACTAGCTGGGCGCTGTGAAGAGAAGTAACATCCTCTTCTCTTCAGAACGCCCAGCTTCTGACAGTGCAGACCTGTGACGTCACTCACAGGTCCTGCATCGTGACGGCCACATCGGCACCAGAGGCTACAGCTGATTCTGCAGCAGCATCAGCGTTTGCAGGTAAGATCGACTTACCTGCAAACGCTGATGCTGCTGCAGAATCAGCTGTAGCCTCTGGTGCCGATGTGGCCGTCACGATGCAGGACCTGTGAGTGACGTCACAGGTCTGCACTGTCACAAGCTGGGCGTTCTGAAGAGAAGAGGATGTTACTTCTCTTCACAGCGCCCAGCTAGTAAAAGTATTAAAAACGCCCCGATGTACGCACATAATACACGCCCACTTGGACTTGTACTTTTAAACACACCCACTTGGACTTTTGCAAGCCTCATTTGCATAACTACAAAAATGGTCATAACTTGGCCAAAAATGCTCGTTTTTTTAAAATAAAAACGTTACTGTAATCTACATTGCAGCGCCTATCTGCTGCAATAGCAGATAGGGGTTGCAAAATCTGGTGACAGAGCCTCTTTAAGGGTAATTTTTTGCGCCAATGCCCACAAAAACTTGAAACTCCAGTACCTAGGGTTGGTTGGAGAGGCAACCCTAGGTGGGACGTCTCCAAACATTAAAACCTCTTCCAAATTATCTATTCCTGTGGCCAACATCTCTGGAGATACGTCACATCCCTCCTCCGCCTATCTTGACTCCGGAGCAGCAGCTGATTTCATCCAGCAGGATCTAGTGGAACGTTTACATGTACCCACAGTTCTTCTGCAGAGACCCCTGGCTGTTGCCTCTGTGAATGGTCTACCATTACCGATCCGATTTTGTTTATCATGGAGCCGTTGACACTACGGGTCGGAGCTCTTCACTCGGAGCAGATTGCCTTCCTTGTACTACCTAAGCCTGTCAATGCTATCCTGCTGGGTCTGCCATGGCTTCGCCTAAACGCCCCGTTTCTTGACTGGAGTTCCAGAGGAATTCTTTAATGGGGTTCCAAATGCTATAGCCATTGCCTGTCACAAGTCTGTCCTGTTATGCCCCCTCTGCCTCAGTCACTCTCCGATCTACCATCTCAGTATGCCAGTTTTGCAGATGTCTTCTGCAAGCGAGAGGCTGAGACGTTGCCTCCACATGGGAATTATGACTGTCCCATTGAACTGGTTCCAAATGCTTCTCTTCCCCGTGGACGTGTATATCCTCTCTCCTTGCCAGAGACTTTATCTATGTCAGCCTATATCAAGGAGAATATGGAGAGGGGTTTTATACGAAAATCTTCCTCCCCATCTGGGGCCGGCTTCTTCTTCGTTAAGAAGAGAGACGGATCTCTTCGACCCTGCATTGACTACCGTGGTCTCAACCAGATCACGGTCAAGAACAAATACCCGTTGCCACTTATTTTCGAGCTGTTTGATCGCATACGAGGAGCCAAAATTTTTTCTAAGTTAGACCTTCGGGGGGCTTATAACCTAATCTGGATTCGCCGGGGTGACGAATGGAAGACGGCATTTAACACCCGTGATGGGCACTACGAATACCTAGTGATGCCCTTCGGACTGTGTAACGCTCCTGCAGTGTTTCAGGAATTCGTCAATTATATTTTCCGAGATCTCCTCTATATGTGTGTTGTAGTTTATCTCGATGATATTTTGATTTTCTCCCCAGATCTGATGACCCATTGGAGGCATGTCTGTCAGGTTCTTCTGCGACTAAGAAAGAATCGCTTATATGCCAAGTTGGAGAAGTGCGTCTTTGAAAAGAGGTCTTTGCCCTTCCTGGGCTACATCATCTCAGATCAAGGTCTTAAGATGGATCCCGAGAAACTAAAGTCTGTCCTGGAATGGCCACGTCCTCAAGGCCTGAGGGCTATACAGCGGTTCCTGGGTTTTGCCAATTTCTACCGGCAGTTTATTCCAAACTTCTCATCTCTGACGGCGCCCATCTCTACCCTTACCAAGAAGGGTGTGAACTCCAAGGTGTGGACTCCAGAGGCAGAATCCACATTTATTAGCCTCAAGAAAGCCTTCACTTCAGCCTCGATCCTCCATCATCCTGACGTATCTCGGCAGTTCTCATTGGAAGTGGACGCTTCCTCTGTTGGTGCTGGTGCACTTCTGTTCCAGAGGAGCTCCAAAGGAAAGGCAGTAGTATGTGGCTACTATTCTAGACTTTTTTCTTCTGCTGAGCGCAATTACTCTATTGGAGATCGGGAGCTACTGGCCATCAAATTGGCTCTGGAGGAGTGGAAACATCTGCTGGAGGGTGCAGCTCACCCCATTTTGATCTTCACCGACCACAAGAACCTTACCTACCTTCAGTCTGCTCAACGACTGAATCCCCGTCAAGCCTGGTGGTCAGTTTCCAGTTTGTGCTCCACTACCATCCCGCGGACAAGAATGTGAGGGCCGATGCCCTCTCCAGGTCATTTGAGACGGATGACTCGGTGGAGTCCCTTCAAACTATCATAGATCCGTCCTGCATTGTCACTGCTAATCCTTCGCAGGTTAGAGACATCCCTCTGGGGAGAACTTTTGTTCAGTTGGCAGACAGGAGAAGAATTCTCCGCTGGGGGGACAGTTCTAAACTGGCTGGGCACGCTGGTGTCCGTAAAACCCGAGACCTGATTGCTCGTCACTTCTGGTGGCCCACACTACCTGAAGATGTTCTGGACTTTGTTTCTTCTTGCACGGTGTGTGCTTCTAACAAAGTTACTCACTCCAAGCCTTCCGGCCTGCTTCAATCTCTGTCTCTACCCAATGCCCCCTGGCAGCACATTGCAATGGACTTTGTCACTGACTTTCCCCCCTCAGCAGGATGCAACACTGTCTGGGTGGTGGTGGACCAATTCTCGAAGATGGCACATTTTATGCCACTGACCGGCCTACCTTCTGCTCCCTGACTAGCGAGTCTCTTCATTGAACACATCTTTCGTTTGCATGGCTTGCCTCTTCACATTGTGTCCGACCGGGGGGTTCAATTTACCTCAAAGTTCTGGAGAGCCCTCTGTAAACTCCTGGATGTAAGATTGGACTTTTCCTTAGCCTATTATCCCCAGTCCAATGGGCAAGTCAAGAGGATCAACCAGATCATGGAGAATTATCTCCGCCACTTCATCTCTTTACAGCACGATAACTGGGTACAGCTTCTTCCTGGGGCCGAGTTCTCGTACAACAATCACACAAGTGAGTCCACCACTACCACTCCGTTTCACATTGTGTATAGTCAACATCCGAGAGTCCCTTTTCCTGTGTCAACTACATATCAGGTACCCGCTGCGGACTCTGCATTTGGGGACTTTCTGCAAATCTGGCAATAGACCCAGTCCTCTATTTTGCTGCCAGTCGATCACATGAAGCGAAAAGTGGATACAAAGTGAAGAGAGCCGCCTCAGTATCTTCCGGGTACCAAAGTCTGGCTATCCTCTCGGAACATCCGTTTGAAGGTGCCTTCATACAAGTTTGCTCCCAGGTTCCTTGGTCCTTTTGAAATTCTGCAACAAATAAACCCTGTCTCCTATAGGCTGAGGCTGCCTCCTACCCTCAGAATCCCCAACTCCTTTCATGGGTCCCTCCTGAAACCAGTGGTCCTGAACCGCTACAGCAAGACTTCTAATTCCACAGTTGCTCCCAGCGGTTCTGCTAATGTGTTCGAGGTGAGGGAGATCCTGGACTGCAAAAAGGTAGGGAGAAGGACTTTCTATTTGGTGGACTGGAGAGGATTTGGTCCTGAGGAGAGGTCCTGGGAGCCGGAAGAGAACCTCAGTGCTCCTGCTGTCATTAAAAAATTCCTCTCTTACTCTGGTCCCAAGAAGAGGGGGCGTAAGAGGGGGGATACTGTGGCGTCCATGGCCACGGGCCGTCGGGTTTACTCACCTCCCGACGCCCGCAGCCATGGATCTGTGAGCGCTGGTTCCCATCTCCTTCCTAGAAGACGCCAGCGCTCACTTCCGCTCCGGTCCACTGTGTCCAGTAGGGTGCGCGCGCACGCTCGTGCCCGCTTTTAATGGGCCAGCGCACGCACATGAAAACAATCATCATCATCAATCCACATGATTTCCTGGCCTATAAGAAGGCCCCAGCCCTTCTGATCCTTGCCTGAGCGTTGTTAGTTTATCCCAAGCCTGTCTTGCAAATGGTTCCTTAGTTTTTCCCGTTCCAGTTGTTACCCGTGCCCTGTTACCTGTTCCTGTATCCCGTGCTGTGTTCTTGTTCCTGTGCCTACTAGTGCTGGAGTCGTGTCCTACTGCACCTGCTGTTGTTTGCCACATTCAGTGTCTTCTGCCACGTCCTGTCTTTTGCCACGTCCTTTATCTTCTGCCACGTCCTGTGTCTTCTGCCACATCTTGTACTGCCCGCTAAGTCTGGCACAATCAGCTGCACCAACCTCGATCCGTGCTGAAGCCACAGCCTGGACTATTTCAGGTACCCGTGTGTTACGGTGGAGCGGCCTAGTGGGTCCACATACCCTGTGACCGTGACAATATATATATATATATATGCCTCGTGTGTGTGTGTGTGTGTATGTGTATGTGTATGTGTATGTGTATGTGTGTGTGTGTGTGTGTGTGTGTGTGTGTGTATGTATATAAATATATGTAAAGATTGCTTGAAAAAGACCCCATTGAGCAGGGTTGAAACGTTGCAAGAGGTGATTAAAAGTGATCCTATTTATCACTGAATTTGGAGTGCTGTCTTGTCTTTTGGAATTGTTGCTATATATATATATATATATATATATATATATATATAAATATATATATATATATATATATATACATACACACCAATTGTAGATGAACACAGCACTCCAACTATAAATTAGGCCATGTGCACAATACCAAGAGGATGAATCACTTCCCCAACTTGAAATATACAAAAACCATAGGAAGAAGTAACGGCACCAGGACTTCAAGATTGATGAAAAAGGGTGGATTTATTCACCTCAAGTGAGCAGCAAAGTTTCGGTCCGTCAAAGAACCTTTCTCAAGCTGTTTAACACACTACACACAGTGTGGAGTACATATAGGAAGTAAAGCTAGCAATTAGCATACATCTAATTAACATAATACAATTTTATTAAACAAATTTACAATTTATTACACATCAGTACAAGAGTACAAAAATAACCCCCCTCCCAAGTATATACTATAGACATTTCAAATATATTAAAAGAAAGCCAGGTGACTCCTAATATGATATCGTAGATCGGGAGTAGTGATAACTCCTCACAAAATACATATACCCCTCAGGTGAAATTCGAACTGGATACCATGTGTGTTACTGTGTACACAGAATAAAAGACACGATCAATTAGACCAATTAGAATATTTGATCCATAAAAATAGCGTGACCATATTAGAGATCCTATTTCAAAACAGTGTAAGAAAAAAAGATAACAGTAAGATTGGTAACACACACCGATTTAAAATTACTGGTGGTGATAATTCAGCATACCTGAGGAGGACATGATGAGAGTATGATACGGCACCTGGACACCGAGCACCTCGACGCACGTTTCGCAACCTTCGTCATGTCTTTTATTCTGTGTACAGGGGGTATATGTATTTTGTGAGGAGTTATCACTACTCCCAATCTACGATAATCATATTAGGAGTGACCTGGCTTTCTTTTAATATATTTTAAATGTCTATAGTATATACTTGGGAGGGGGGTTATTTTTGTACTCTTGTACTGATGTGTAATAAATTGTAAATTTGTTTAATAAAATTGTATTTTGACTAATATAATTGCATGATATCAAGATTTCCTTTTTTTGGTTTAATAAATGTGAATATTGTGGTATCTTGAGTATAATGAACTAGCAAGAAATATATTTATATAGGTTATTATATCTAATTAACATGCAATGTGTAAAAATAGACTGTATAGACAAATTACAGTCTAACATAATAAATATTCATGCATCGTGTACTGTTTTACAGCTGATTACATAAACAGGCTTTTTTTTTATAGGAGAAACTCTGGACTGTTTAATCGCAGGAGAAAGCGGTCCCGCAGGGGCGGGAGGAAACACAGGAGAAAGGCTGAACCACAACAGGATCAGAGGCAGGATGACTCCAGCACGGGGGGGGGGGGGGGGGGGGTCGTCAATATCAGACCCGGAGGAAAAATCCCCAAATTTAGTGGTGAATATTTCATCTTTTACACTAACTGACCCACAGATAAAAATGCTTAATCGTGGTTTATCTTTCTGTCCCCATAACCCCATTGATTGGTTTACTCTAGACCTTGATTTAGAAAGTTTTTTCAGGTCAATAGATTAAAGGCTTATTTCTCTGTACAACCTAAAAATATGAATGTAATTAATACATCTGCTGATTATATTGATGAGACATTACACCTTAGTGATTATGGGCTGCATAATAAAAGCAGATTTCAGCCTCCTCAAAATTTTCACTCTGTGGAAACCTATGTTTCATTTGTGAAAAACCGAGTTGCTTCCCTTAAGGAGATGCATTGCAAGCATCCGATTCAGAGGAATCTAACACGAGATGAGCACTTGGCACTTAAGGAGTTGGCAGATAATAGTGACTTAGTGATCAAACCTGCAGATAAGGGGGGTGCCATAGTTGTTATGGATATTTCCTCTTATCTGCAGGAAATGAAAAATCAACTTAGTGATAAGGATATATACACAATGTTACCAGGTGATCCTAAGTTCACCTATCTTCGTGAACTGAACACTCTGGTCAATAGTGCATTGCTGGATAAAATTATTGACAAAGATTTGCATGGTTTTTTACAGGTGAAGTTTCCAATCACTCCTGTATTATATATTTTGCCAAAAATCCATAAAGACCCAGTTAGACCCCCTGGACGCCCGATTGTATCGGGGAGTGATTCTGTTTTTGTCTTCAGCAATGTTTGTTGACAAAATCCTTAGGCAGTTTGCCACCGGTGCGGACTCCTACATCAGGGACACCTCAGACTTCCTGGTCAGGATCCAAGATCTTGTGGTCCCTGCCCAGTCGGTCCTGGTTACCCTTGATGTGGGTAGTCTATATACCTCCATTGATCACAGACAAGGCATTGATGCCTCTCTATTCTATCTAGAAAAATCAGGACACTCTATTGAGAAGATTGGGTTTACTAGGTCTCTTCTTGAGTTCATCCTAACGAAAAATTCTTTTTTGGTAGCAGATAAACTCTACCTACAGAAAAGAGGGACGACAATGTGGTCCAATATGGCGCCAACATATGCAAATATCTTTATGCGTCGGATTGAGGAGGACTTCATCTATGTGTCCCTCAGTTCAGTCATGTACTGCGGTGGCGGCGATACATAGATGATGTCTTCCTCATCTGGACCAGCTCTATATGTCAATTAAAATAATTCTTTGAATATTTGAATACAATTAACCATACAATCAAGTTCACCATGTCTTACTCCACCTTGTCAATTGAATTCTTAGATACATGTATTTCACTTTCTGGTAATGGTCTTGTCACTGATCTTTTTATAAAGAAGACAGATAGTAATAACCTTTTATACTATACCAGTGGCCATCCGAGAACAATGCTGAAATCGTTACCTTTCAGCCAATTGATCAGAGTCAAGAGGGTAGTGAGCCAGGAAGACAAATTATCCTCACGGCTTGACCTAATGTGTAAAACATTTTTGGAGAGGGGGTACCCAAACTACATCCTCGAGATGAACAAACAAAAAGTTCTGAATCTAGATAGGAATATCTTGCTTAGTGGTAATTTGTCCAAAAAGAAACAACTTTGAATACCCTTTGTTTCCACTTTTTCTATGTTTAGTCCTCAGGTCAGTGATATCATACAAAAAGATTGGTGTATATTGAGCAGGACCTTCCCAGACACTATTGAGTTTCAGGAGAGGCCTACAGAAAAGGTAAAACAATTAAGAACAGTGTGGTGAAGGCGGACATAGGTTCTTGTCGTAAGGGATAGACTCTTTTGGCTCCCCAAAAACAGGGATGTTATCCTTATCTAGGATGTAATATTTGTAACAATATAATTAAAGGTAGCAGTTTTAACCATCCACAAACTGGTAAACTTATGTATATTAGAGGGTTTTTTTACATGTCAAACCTCATTTGTCATCTATTTAATAAGTTGCCCCTGTGGTATTCATTATGTTGGTGAAACCACCACGGAGGTGACTTTAAGAATGAGGAACCATAAATCTAGTATCAATACAAAAAGAAGGGATCTACCTGTATCCAGACATTTTCTGGATAGCAAACATGGGGTGTTACAATTGAAATTCAGAATCATAGATTCAGTACCCCAGATGAGACGAGGCGGGGACAGGGAACGTGCACTCAAAAGGAAAGAATTGGAGTCGATATATAGACTTGACACTATGTCTCCCAAAGGGTTGAATGTGGTGTACCCATATGGCCCACATATTTAGTAGGACAGATGATATTTTCTCCAGATAGCTGATGGTTTTTACTGTCAGCGTTCTCTCTTGATGGTATAGCTAGTTTTGTATACATCTATTGCTTGGGGGTCTAAATTGGACCTTCCTCTATATGTATTTTTATTCAAGTCTATTTGTTTAATATTTATGAACACTGTATATTTATTATTTTCTCTTATATATTTTTAGATACACACTCTTTATGAAGTAATTTGCTGCTTCATGAAGGCAGCAGAGGCCCATTGCATCTAGATTGAAGAAAAAATGAAAAGAAACCTTATTGCCTTCTGATTCATTTTGTCCGGAAGGGATGGAAAACGTTATGTGTTTATTATGTGAATGTGTATCATAAGCAATGTTCTATCTGTCTATTTAAAGTTTGTATTATATGTAGATATGACATGCAAATTCAATTTTATCCTATCAATTCATAGTAGCATCTTCATATTGTATTTCTCTTTATCTAATACAATTTAGAGTAAATCCTTTAGGGGTTAATAATATCTTTAGCAATATATACTGATTTGCTCTATTAAATTGAAGGATTTGTTTTGCATTGCCATATTAATCTACAGACTATTCAAGTCTGTTACTAATAACTATCTGTTTTTAGCGAGATATACATATTCAATACTCATAGTCATTTGTCTATATGACATTGTTTACACTTTGCGATTTCTACATATGATATTTTCCATCTACTTTAGACTTACCAGTTTTAGACGAGCCCCGCGGTTCGCGCATACGCAGACCGACTGGAACGTTACTGTGGAATAACTCGCTGTTTGCGTTCCACTGGATACATTTCCGGTTTGCAGCAATAGAGTCCCGCACAGGGCGCCATCCAACCTGAGGCCGGCCTTGCTGCCATGTGGACTAGAGTCATAACCGCATGTACAAACCTTGTTTTTGCTCAGCTGGCATTTACATAAACAAGGCTTGAAGAAGTTCTGCTCAAGAGACCCACAAATGCCTCAGGTCCATAAAATACAGATCAAAACCAGGTTGTTGAGATTCAAGGTGGATCATGACACTTTTCCCCCCAATAATTTACATGTATGTTTGAAAGCTGTGTACTGTACATGTGTACAAAATATCTGATACAGAAGTGATACTCCTCTTATGACTATTACAAGCACTGGAGGCACTTCTTTGTAGAACATTACAGCTCATTTTTTAAAAAGGAAATCAAAAGTACCTCATGCCACAGGTTGATGGATTTGTGTGTGAAGAATACGAGTTCTCTGGTGGGCCTGGAATATATCCCAAATATACTTTCATTAGCCACAGGCAGAATGAAACTACAACAGGACAGCTGCAGACAATACAAGTGACAAGCAGTCGTTCTTAGCTTCTGTTCACACCATTTGGATCAGACTGTTCAGGAATGGTCTTTTTTTATTATAAAGATTTTATCCAGGATGGCATGGGTGGTAGACAAATGAAGTCATTTGATCAGCAGGCAGTCTAGAGCTGGGCGTTGCTGGAAGGAAGTTTGCTAAATACAGGCATCTTTTCCACTCAGCCTAATGAGACTACTTATCAGCTCCTGTTAGATACTAGACAATGAAACCAAAAGTATAAACATTCCAAGATTTCCTATATTAAAAACAGTTTATGAACTGTTTAGTGACAAGTTTTGTGGAACAGATTCCACATTGGTAAGGCAAGTTCACATTTGCATTGGAAGCGTCGTTAGAAGACCTCCGAACAGTCCAAAATGCAAGAGAAAATTAACCACGCACACCAAGACAGAAAGCGGACATTAACCACTTAACGACATGCCACGAACATGTACATGGCAGCCGTGGAGAGGAAGTATGGAGCAGGGTCACGGGCTGAGGTTGCTCCATACTTAATGGGTGACTGCTGTGTAATACAGCAGTCACCTCACTGCAAAGAGGCAGAATCAATGATCCCTTGGATTCCGTCCATTTAACCCCTTAAATACCACGGTCATTCACATTTAAGAATCGGGGTGGCCCCCCCGCGATGCGATCATGGGGTGCTGATGGTTGTCAAGGCTGCCATCTCTGTATTCCTTTGACGGCCTGCCTCTGACAGGGCTTCAAAGGAGACGATCAGTATAGTGATATACTGCAATACATTAGTATTGCAGCATATCATGCAAGTGGTCCAATGATCGCTGGTTCAAGTCCCATAGGGGTACTAGTGTAACAAAACAAAACAAAAAAGAGTATATATATATATATATATATATATATATATATATTTGTTTTAAAAAAAAATGTTTTCCCCTAAAGCAATGTTAAAAAAATACAAGTTAACATAACTGGTATCACCATGTCCATAAAAGTCCAACTATAACAATATAGCGTTGTTTAACCCGTTAGTGACCGGCCCATCGTGTTTCTGCGTCGGTCACTAACGGGCCTTATTCCGATGCCATAGACTTTTTACGTTGCGGCATCGGAAGAAGTTAACAGAGCAGGGAGCTGTCAAATCTCCCTGCTCTCAGCTGCCAGTGGCAGCTGAGGGCTGGGAGCGAGCACCGCATCTGAGTGGTTTTGGAGAGAGGGAGGGAGCTCCCTCTCTCCCCCACCGACACCCGGCGATACGATCGCCGAGTGTCTGTGTCTCTAATGGCAGCCGGGGGTCTAATAAAGGCCCCCAGGTCTGCCTGGAGTGAATGCCTGCTAGATCATGCCGCAGGCATGACCTAGCAGATGCCTGTCCGTGTTAAACGGACAGGCAGTAATACACTGCAATACAAAAGTATTGCAGTGTATTATAAATGCGATCGCAGAATCGCATATTATAGTCCCCTAGTGGGACTAGTAAAAAAGTGAAAAAAAAGTTTAATAAAGTTAATTAAAAAAAAATGTGAAAAAGAATGAAAAACCCAGCTTTTCCCCTTACAAAATGCTTTACTATTAAAAAAACAAAATAAAGTTAAAAAGTTACACATATTTGGTATCGCCGCGTCCGTAACGACCCCGACTATAAATCTATTACATTATTTAACCCGCACGGTGAACGGCGTAAAAAATGTAATAAAAAACTATGGAAAAATTGCTGTTTTCTGTGAATACTGACTTTAAAAAAATTTGATAAAAAGTGATCAAAAAGTCGCATCTACTCCAAAATGGTACCAATAAAAAGTACAAGTCTTCCCGCAAAAAAAAAGCCCTCATACAACTGCATCGGGGAAAAAATAAAAACGTTACGTCTCTTCAAATATGGAGACACAAAAACAAATAATTTTGAAAAAAAGCGTTTTTACTGTGTAAAAATAGTAAAACATACAAAAACTATACAAATTTGGTATCGTTGCAATCGTAACAACCCGCTGAATAAAGTTATTGTGTTATTTATATCACACGGTAAACGGCGTAGATTTAAGACGCGAAAAAGTGTGGTGAAATGTCAGGTTTTTTTCTATTTCCCCCCAAATAAAAGTTAATAAAAGTTAATCAATAAATAATATGTCCCCCAAAATGGTGCTATTAAAAAATACAACTTGTCCCGCAAAAAACAAGACCTTATACAGCTATGTCGACGCAAAAATAAAAAGGTTATAGCTCTTGGAATGCGACAATGGAAAAACTTAAAAAATGGCCTGGTCATTAAGGTCTAAAATAGGCTGGTCATTAAGGGGTTAACCCGCTCTGTGAATACCATAAAAATAAATGTTTGTGTATATAATATAAACTATATATATTCTCTATCGATATATCTCACGCAATTGTTTTTTGGTCACCTTAGCTCTCAAGAAATATGGAATAAAAAGTAAAAAATGTGCACGTACCCCAAAATGGTATCAGTTAACATCACATCACTCAATTGACAGTAAAAAATAAAATTTTATGGCTCAGAATGTGGTAACAAAATTTTTTTTTTTCAATAAATTGTTTTACCACTTTTAGAAAAAACGAACTTGGTATCGCCGTAATACCAACCCATAGAATAAGGTGAAGATGTACTTTTTTACCATTGGACTCCGCAAAAACCACCCCCCCCCCCAAAAAAAATGGCATTAGCGCTGTTTTTGCCCATTTCACCACACAAATATTTTTTTTACAGCTTCCCAGTACATTACGCAGTACAATAAATGGTGCCATGAAAAACTACAACTTGTCCTGCAAAAAACGACAAAAAAAAAATTAAAGTTATGGCTTTTGGAAGGCGGGGAGGAAAAAACTAACATTTAAAAAACAAAGATTGGTCGTGTCCTTAAGGGGTTAAAGTTAATGGATTCCATTGGGCACGGTTAGTGTCCACCATGCAACACTGCTGTTATTTTCATTGTTCTTCTATGAAAGAGCAGAACGGAAAGAACACAGATCTAAACAGAGCTTAAGTGCTCGTAAATTTCTACAGTATCAAAGAACTTCATATCCCAGGTATACCTTTATTTGCATATATGGTCTATGGGCAGCATTTAAAAAAAAAAAAAAAGTTGTCCGGTTTCACCAAATGAACGTTATTTTTTGTGTGTAATTAAAGTTATACCATGTTTCAATATACTTTCTGTATTAAGTCCTCAGTTTAAGATCTCTGCTTGCTGTTATTCAGTAGGAACCATCAGTTTACTACTAGTGGATAAAATTCTGCCCATGGTCATTTGATGGGCACACAGGTGCTGGGATCGTTAGAAGACCGCAAGCCGTGCACCTGTCTATCCATCACATGACTATGGACAAAAGTTTATCCACTGGAAGTAAACAATGAATGATCTTATCTAATAACATGCAGAGATCTTCAAAACCGTTAGGCATTAATGACCACTCATGCCTTTTAACGTCAGTCATTAAGGAGTACTTAGGTCACAGCGCCACCTTTTCATGGCACTATGTCATAAACCCGGCACGGCTTATGACAGGGAGGGAGGTAGGAGGTTGTACACAGCAGGTTGGAGTATTGAGAAAGCATCTTAATAGTGTAGATAGGGAGGAGAGCACACAGGCTATGATACTAATAGCTTGTGTGATCTGCCCTTTGCAGCGTCCATGGCCGCGGGCCGTCGGGTTTACTCACCTCCCGACGCCCGCAGCCATGGATCCGTGAGCGCTGGTCCCCATCTCCTTCCTAGGAGACGCCAGCGCTCACTTCCGCTTCTTCCTGGCTGTGTCCCGTAGGGTGCACGCGCACGCTCGTGCCCGGCCTTAAAGGACCAGTGCGCGCACAAAGGAAATAGTCATCATCATCAACTGCCATGATTTCCTGGTCTATAAGATGGCCCCAGGGCTTCTGATCCTTGCCTGAGCATTGTTAGTCTATCCCAGTCTGTCTTGCAAATAGTCCCTTAGTGTTTCCTCGTTCCAGTTGCTACCCGTGCCCTGTTACCCGCTCCTGTATCCCGTATTGTTCTTGTTCCTGTGCCTACCAGTGTTGGAGTCCTGTCTACTGCACCTGCTGCCGTTTGGCACGTCCAGTGTCTTCTGCCACATCCAGTGTCTTCTGCTACATCGGATACTGCCCACCACGTCTGGCGCTACCTGCCGCACCGGCCTCCATCCGTGCTGAAGCCACAGCCACCGTCTGGACTAGTTCAGGTACCCAAGCATTGCTATCTGCTATTGACTTTCGTGTAGACTGTGACCTGGTCAGCTGCCTCCCCGCTATGGCGGAGCGGCCTAGTGGGTCCACTTACCCTGTGACCATGACACCCTTCTTGAACACTTGGAAGCGTTCCCCCTCTCCACACACTAATCTGCTGTGTACAGTTTCATCCCCCTCCCTGCTGATCTCTTTAACACAGAGAAGAGAAGGGGGAGAGCAGTCGATTCAGCCATCAAACTGTGCACTGATGGATTTGAGTCAACTTTTGCAGGAGACTAGCTGTGTATAGAAGTTACATACTCTACAGCAGCCAAATAGTAGGAATTTTTTAATGAAGACTATTTAGAAAGTTGCTTAATTTTGGGGTACATGCAACTTTTTGATCACTTTTTATTCCTTTTTTTGGGAGCTACAGCAACCAAAAAAATTGCAATTTGTTTTTTTTACAGCTTTCTCCGAGCAAGTTACATAGTTCGTACGGTTGAAAAAGGACACATGTCCATCAAGTTCAACCAAGGGATGGGAAAAGGGAAGGTAAAAATTTCTACACATAGGAGCTAATATTTTTTTGTTCTAGGAAATTATCTAAGCCTTTTTTAAAGCCATCTACTGTCCCTGCTGTGACCAGCTCCTGCGGTAGGCTATTCCATAGATTCACAGTTCTCACAGTAAAGAAGGCTTGTCGCCTCTGCAGGTTGAACCTTTCTTTTTCCAGACGGAGGGAGTGCCCCCTTGTTTTTTGAGGGGGTTTTACATGGAACAGGATTTCACCATATTTTTTGTATGTGCCATTAATATATTTATATAAGTTAATCATGTCCCCCCTTAGTCGTCTTTTTTCAAGGCTAAATAGGTTTAATTCTTTCAATCTTTCCTCATAACTTAGATTCTCCATGCCCCTTATTAGCTTCGTTGCTCTTCTTTGTATTTTTTCCAACTCCAGGGCATCCTTTCTATGAACTGGAGCCCAGAACTGAACTGCATATTCTAGATGAGGCCTCACTAATGCTTTGTAAAGTGGCAATATTACATCCCTGTCCCGCGAGTCCATGCCTCTTTTAACCGGTTAAGGACTAGCCTGTTTTACAGCTAAATGACCAGAGCAAATTTCACAATTTTGCTATGCGCTTCTTTAGATGACTATAACTCTGCAGGTAAATAAAGTTCATCTTTGAATTTTACACTCTTTTTAGAGGACAGATAGGGCTTTATTTTAGTGGCATTTGTCAGTATATATAATTTTTATATTTTTCTCTAAAGTGGGCAAAATTGGAAAAAAATGCAAGAATTTAGCAATTGCGTCAGTTTAGGCTAGCATTTTTCACACACAGTATGGACCACGGACAAAATTAATCTCCTTTCACATTCTTCCACTTCTCCCATGCATGGGGATACCAAATATGTGTGCCTTATTCACTGTGCGGGCATGTGCCAGGGCTTGGCATAAAAGGAGGCTTTTTGGCCTTTTCGGTCCAGGAATTCTGCATTTGATTTTATAGCCGCATACTGTTTTCTGGGGGGCGTAATGCTGCTGAAACATTAGAATCACCCCATAAATTACTTCATTCACGCAAGTAGACCCCACAAGGTTTTCTTCAAGGGTTTTATCATATTTTTAGACAGTCCAGTTTTCTTCTGAAAGTTTCTTGAATAAGATGGATCAAAATAAAATTAGCAATGCGTCAGTTTATACCAGCATTTTTCACACACGGTATAGACCACGGACAAAATTCATCCCATTTCACATTCTGCCACTTCTCCTGTGCACGGGGATACCAAATATGTGGCCTTATTTATCACATAGAGATGTAGGAGGGCGGACGATAGAAGAAGCTTATTTCACAAATCGCCTTTTTTCAAAGCTGGTTTTACAAAACTCAACAGAGTTTCTATAACACTTCCAAAATATCTGCTCTTGAAGCAGAGATCCCAAAATATTCATCTAGGGGTATAATGGGAATTTATTTTTTGGGTTTTCTAAAATAAGAAATTGCAGGTTTATGCAAATGGAGCTCTCCAGCAGATGAACTTTAGAAAACATGCAAATATGACATCCCCCCCCCATTCCCTCCCTCACCCTTGGAGTAAAGTCAGGGGAAAAATAAAAAAGTAATGTAGGGCAAATATATTTTCAACGAATTAACTAAAATCTAATAATGCAGAACAGTGTGGTATTTTTTAAAACATGGCTCAATGCACAGGCCTGGTTGCGAGGGACATGAGGGACAGAAATATCGGGAATCTTTGCGGTGCCACCTGTAACAAATAAATGGCCACTTTTTTGTACCAGGTTTTTGTTTTTCGCTTTACTAAATAGGGCTGTAAAACCTGGTCGCTTAAATCCACCCCCCCCCCCATGTACTTGTTACATTCGGACACGCTCACTGGTTTGTGCTTGTCCGATGTTGCCCCTCTTTCCCTCACTGCCACTGTTCCTGCGGTATGAATCGTGCTTAGCACATACACGTCTTTGCGATCCCTGAACTTGAACGCCAGCAATTCCTCAGATGCATAAGCACAGGAGTCCCCCTTTACCATGCGCTTCCCCACTAATTGCTGTGGAAAACCAATTCGATTTTTGCGCATGGTACCACATGCCCCAGTCCTTGCAGCATGCAAATGCCTAAACAGGGGCACACTAGAATAAAAATTGTCGCAGTACAGGTGGTACCCCTTGTGAAGCAGAGGCTGCATTATCTCCCACACAATTTTGCTGCTGGTAGAAAGATCAGGGGGGCATCCAGGAACATTTATTGAGCGGTCCCGCCCTTCATAAATCCTGAAGGCGGTGGTATATCCTGACCCGCTTTTGCACCGTTTATAAAGCTTAACGCCATATCTTGCCCTTTTGGAAGGTAGATATTGGCGAAAGCTAAGTCTGCCATGAAAGTTGAGGAGGGATTCGTCCACACTTACATTCTGCTCAGGGGTGCAGAAATAAATTATTCCGGGAATTTATCAGTGGTCTAATTTTGAACAACCGATCCCGGTTTGCATCGGTACTTGGGGGGGCCTGTGCGTTGTTGTTGAAGTGGAGGAACCTCATTATTGTCTCATAACGAGACCTGGGCATTACTGCAGAATATACTGGGGTGGCTTGGGCGGGTCTTGTTGACCAGTAAGACCTAATGGAGGGCTTTTTGACAATACCCATATTTAGGGTGAGCCCCAAAAAAAAATTTAATTCCTGCAAATTGGTGGGCGTCCAATCTCTGGCATGGGTGGATGAAGGTTTCTGCCTTATATATTGAGTGGCATATAAATTTGTTTCGTGGACAATCTGATTTAGGATGTCGTCCGTTATAAATAAATGGAAGTAATCCATTTGGACAAAATTTGTATTGTCCACGGTTATGCCAGGAGTGGCAGTAAATCCGTGGATTCTAGGCCCAAAAGATGGGGCAGGTGCCCATACAAGAGCCTGGACTGGAGGGACCAGGCTGTCCCGTGCTACAGCGCTACTTGGCCCTGCGCTTTCATGTTCTGCAGTTTCAACTGCATCAGGGACAACGTCCCCTGAAGATGAACCTGAAGTGACGCTATCATCGTCACTGCCCAAAACAGGTTCCATCTCTGACGCCATCTCTGATGCGGTCTCCGACTCAGACCACAGCATGGCGTATGCCTCCTCGGCGCTAAACAACTTCCTCGCCATAACGTCACTAACACTAACACTAACTAAACCAATTTTTTTTTATTTTTTATAAAACACACAAACTGGTATATATATCTACACTACCGCTAACAAAAAATAAACCGCTATTGCTATATATATTATATATATGTGGATATATATTATAATTATATACTTCCTACCTGCCTATTCTAATAGAATAAAAGAAAGAAAGGTGTCTGTGATATGTACATGTGTGTGTATATATAGTGTATGTGATGTGTACATGTGTATATATAGTGTGTGATGTGTTCATGTGTGTATATATAGTGTGTGATGTGTTCATGTGTGTGTATATAGTGTGTGATGTGTTCATGTGTGTGTATATAGTGTGTGATGTGTTCATGTGTGTGTATATAGTGTGTGATGTGTTCATGTGTGTGTATATAGTGTGTGATGCGTACGTCTTCATGTGTGCCTATGACTTTCAACGGAATTGCTACAGAAATTCTCTGCAGCAATTCTGTTCTGTGTGTGGACAAACCCTAAATCCGCAGTATAAGGGCTTCTCCATACGTATTGGAATTGCTACAAAAAATTTCTGCAGCAACTAGCTTTTTTTCTGCATAATAATGGTGGGGATTTTGCTGCGTTTTTCACAATGTTGGGGGATGGTGACATCTCTGAAAAATGCAGCAATGCAGTCCACTTTCCGCAGCAGGAATGGACATGCTGCGGTACGAAATTTCTGGTCAGAAATTTTACGCAGCGTATGGATGGGATTTGATATGTATCACCCACTTTGATGCTACTGTATTTTGCTGCGTATTTTCCGTCCGTAATTCCGGATGGAAAATAGACAGCAATTCCATTACGTGTGGACAAGCCCAAATGCAATAGCAACAGTGTGGATGAGATTTGAAGAAATTTCACCCACACGATGAGCGGGAAAAAGGCTCAGTAATAGACCTGCGGTCCGTTTTTTTAATCCACAGCATGTTAATTGTATTTGCGTAAATGCTGCTTATTTGTTTCGGGTTTTCCCAATTTAATTCAATGGGGAAGTAAAACTCGCAAACAAATAGCAGATGTTGTGTTTTTTTACAGCGGAAATGCAGCAATTCCGCTGCAAAAAACGCAACTCAGGAAAAATTTTAATCTTATACTTACCTAGAAATCTGTTTCTTTTTCCAGGCCGGCCTCCTGGGACGACGTTTCATCCCATGTGACCGCTGCAGTCAATCGCAGGCTGCAGCGGTCACATGGGATGAAACATCATACCAGGGCTGCAGGATGTAGGAGGGAAGCGTCGCCATAATAAGTATCCATTATTTCTTTTCTGCTCAGTTTTCCGCAGCGGTCATTCCTGGCCGAAAAACGGCACCACAGGGCAGTGCTTTTACACAGCGTATCTGCCCTGTGTGAACATACCCGTACAGTATATACATATAGTAGCTGCTGTCTTACAACGATATAGCTGCAAACCACGTCAACATGCTGCATTCCCACGAGTCAGTGCAGTTTTCAAATGATTGTTAATGTCCATGGAGTTTTTTTGCATATATTAACAATCATTTAAAAACTGCACCGACTTTTGGTAAAACTGCATGTGCTGCGTGTTTTACTGGACAATGGTTGTTACGATCTGATTGTTTGCATTAAAGGTTATGTACACCTTTGAAAGGGAATTTTTTTTTAAATGTCAGTCAGTGTGTTTTGTGCAACTTTATAATTAATTGTTATTAAAAAATTATTTTACTTTTTGAGATACAGCTGCTCTGTATCCTGTATACAGAGCAGCTGTATCTTACGCTGAATCCTGAACTGGCCAGGTCTGTGGGACTGATGGGTTCAGTGTCAGCGGGTCCTGTGTGTCTCTGACACGCTGGATCCACCTGTAATACATCACATCTAAGTTAGATGTGATAGATTACAGGTGGATACAGTCGACTACTCTATTGATACCGCCAATAAAACAGAAACCTTGTGAAATGGAGACAAACAGAAACCATTAGCAACTGAAGCGTTACCATTGAAATGGGAACGGAAAGCTATGGTTTCCGTTTGGTTTCCGTTCGTGGGTTCCATTGACGGAAAGGTCTGACAAAACCCATAACCGGAACCCCGACGCAGGTGAGAACGAAGCCTAATTATTACTGTATGATCTTTACAGATGGTGGAGGGTACTATTTTTTTGGGTATAAGCAACTCCCAGTATATGCTTACCATTATTCAGGTCATACTGGAAGCTGCTAACCTGACTTTGCAAATGATCTCCGTACTGAAATGTATTTGTACTGAGATTTGTTCTGTGTACTGAGATTTGTTCTGTGTTCTGACACTGTATATATGTAATGAGCTTGGTTCTGGTGTTGTATATATGTACTGAGCTTGGTTTTGGCGCTGTATATGTGTACTGAGCTTTGTTCTGGTGTTGTATATGTGTACTGAGCTTTGTTCTGGTGCTGTATATATGTAATGAGCTTTGTTCTGGTGCTGCATATATGTAATGAGCTTGGTTCTGGTGTTGTGTACAGAACTATATTGCTTGTAAACTGTAGAAATGTTTTTATGCTCGAGTTACATAAAAAAAATGTGGAAAAGAAATTACACGCCATTGATTGGTAGAGAAAAAAAACATGGTGAGGGTGAAGGAGCTGTCGGGAAAGAGGTGTGGGGGGGGGGGGCCAAACTGAATGTTTACACCGGGTGCTGGAGAACCTAGCTACGTCTCTGCCCAGATGCATAACTTTACATTTATCTACATTAAACTTAATTTGCCAACTGGATGCCCAAACACTTAGTTTGTTTAAATCCCCTTGCAATTCACGAACATCTTCCATAGACTGAACTATATTACATAGCTTGTTGTCATCTGCAAAAATAGAAATAGTGCTATTAATCCCATCCTCTATATCATTAATAAATAAGTTGAATAATAGTGGTCCCAGCACTGAACCCTGGGATACACCACTTATAACCGGGGACCATTCAGAATAGGAATCATTGACCACAACCCCGGTATACGGTCCTTGAGCCAATTCTCAATCCAATTACAAACTATACTATAGTCCTTAATTTACCCATTGGACGTCTGAGGGACAGTGTCAAGTGCCTTTGCAAAGTCCAAAAACACTATATCCACAGCGGCCCCTCTGTCTAGGCTTCTGCTCACCTCTTCATAAAAACAAATCATGTTAGTTTGACAACTTCTGTCCCTAGTAAAACCATGCTGGCTGTCACTTATAATACTATTTTTTTGTCACATAATCCTGTATATAGTCCCTTAATAGCCCCTTAAACATTTTTCCCATGATGGATGTTAAGCTTACTGGTCTATAATTACCCAGTGAAGACCTAGAGCCCTTTTTGAAAATAGGCACCACATTTGTCCTGCGCCAGTCCCTTGGCACTATACCAGTCGCTAGAGAATCTCTGAATATTATGAAGAGGGGGATTGAAATAACTAAACTAAGTAAGCTCTTTAAGAACTCTAGGGTGTAACCCATCTGGTCCCAGGGCCTTGTGCACATCTATTTTATTTAATTTAGCTTGGACCATATCTACATTCATCCAATTCAGTATATCAACTGATATATTAACAGCACTGGCACCAGCTATATCAGCTGCTCTTTCTTCTGTTGTATATACAGAGCTAAAGAACCCATTTAGTAACTCTGCCTTCTCTTGACCCCCTGTGACCAACTCCCCATTACCATTATCAAATCATGTTCAGACCTTGGCTTTTTTGCATTTATATACTTGAAGACATTTTTGGGATTTGTTTTACTATCCTTGGCCACCTGCCTTTCATTTTGTAGTTTTGCTAATTTTATTACATTTTTACAGATTTTATTACGCTCTTTATAATTTAAAAAGGCTACAGATGTACCCTCAGATTTGTATTTTTCAAATGCCCTTTTCTTGTCATGTATTGCCCTTTTTACAGGAGGCGTAAGTCATGTGGGGTTTAATTTTAGTCGTTTATACTTGTTACCTATAGGAATAACTTTTGCACTATAATTATCCAAAGTGGATTTGAAAATCTCCCATTTATCATTTGTACCATTATTTGACATTAGTTCGTCCCAGTCCATATCCTGAATTGCAGCCCTCTTAAAATTGGCCTTCTTAAAATTAAGTGTTTTTGCCCTCCCAGCCTGTGTTTGTTCTTTACAGTATAGGTAAAATGTAACTACAGGGTGGGCCATTTATATGGATACACCTAAATAAAATGGGAATGGTTGGTGATATTAACTTCCTGTTTGTGGCACATTAGTATATGGGAGGGGGGAAACTTTTCAAGCTGGGTGTTGACCATGGCGGCCATTTTGAAGTCGGACATTTTGTATCCAACTTTAGTTTTGTCAATGGGAAGAGGGTCATGTGACACATCAAACTTATCGAGAATTTCACAAGAAAAACAATGGTGTGCTTGGTTTTAACGTTACTTTATTCTTTCATGAGTTATTTACAAGTTTCTGACCACTTATAAAATGTGTTCAAAGTGCTGCCCATTGTGTTGGCTTGTCAATGCAACCCTCTTCTCCCACTCTTCACACACTGATAGCAACACCGCAGAAGAAATGCTAGCACAGGCTTCCAGTATCCGTAGGTTCAGTTGCTGCACATCTCGTATCTTCACAGCATAGACAATTGCCTTCAGATGACCCCAAAGATAAAAGTCTAAGGGGGTCAGATCGGGAGACCTAGGGGGCCATTCAACTGGCCCACGACGACCAATCCACTTTCCAGGAAACTGTTCATCTAGGAATGCTCGGACCTGACACCCATAATGTCACCCATAACTTGTAAATAACTCATGAAAGAATAAAGTAACATTAAAACCAAGCACACCATTGTTTTTCATGTGAAATTCTCGATAAGTTTGATGTGTCACATGACCCTCTTCCCATTGAAAAAACTAAAGTTGGATACAAAATGGCCGACTTCAAAATGGCCGCCATGGTCAACACCCAGCTTGAAAAGTTTCCCCCCTCCCATATACTAATGTGCCACAAACAGGAAGTTAATATCACCAACCATTCCCATTTTATTTAGGTGTATCCATATAAATGGCCCACCCTGTATATTGTAATCACTGTTAGGGGGGATTCACACGAGCGTGTATTCGGTCCGTGCGGGCCGCGTGGTTTTCACGCGGCACGCATGGACCAATACAAGTCTATGGGGCAGTACAGACAGTCCGTGCTTTTTGCGCAGCGTTTGTCTGCTGCGCAAAATGCGCGACAGGTTCAATAACTCTGCGTATTTTGCGCATCACGCACCCATTGAAGTCAATGGGTGCGTGAAAATCACGCGCACCACACGGAAGCACTTCCGTGGGACGAGCGTGATTCGCGCAACAGCAGTGAAAAGGATGAATGAAAACCGAAAAGCACCACGTGCTTTTCTGTTTCCGAACATCCAAACGGAGTGTCTTTGCGTACCGAACTTCACCGGGTTCGGCCAAACTCGTTTTGGCCGATCCCGGCAAAAAAATTATCGGTACGCGACGTCAGGAGATAGTCACTGTCCATGGTGCTGAAAGAGTTAAACTGTTTCAGCACCATGGACAGTGACTTGCGATCCCAAAATACATTAACCTGTAAAAAAAACCCGAAGTTCTAACTTACCGATTACTCCTGTCTCCTTCCTGCAGTCCGACCTCCCG
Source organism: Rhinoderma darwinii (assembly GCF_050947455.1). Lineage (NCBI taxonomy): Eukaryota > Metazoa > Chordata > Amphibia > Anura > Rhinodermatidae > Rhinoderma > Rhinoderma darwinii. The sequence goes on from NC_134687.1 coordinate 424,160,276, forward strand.
GGATGACACTTCAGTTCAAGTGACAGCTCCAGCCAATCACAGGCCAAGCACAGGCTGCAGCCAATCACAGGCTGCAGCGGTCACTTGGACTGCTGCGTCATCCAGGGAGGTGGGGCCCGATGTCAAGAGAGGCGCGTCACCAAGGACGCGTCACCAAGGACGCGTCACCAAGGCAACGGCCGGGAAGTTCTCGGTAAGTAGGAACTTTATCTTTTTTTTGTACAGGTTTTTCGCTGTTGTGTTCGGCATTCACTGTCGAGGGTGCTGAAAGATTTAGCTCTTTCAGCACCTTGGACAGTGACGGGCGTTGACAAGCCTCATCTCTATGATGCCGGCTGCGCGAAAATCACGCAGCCGCGCATCAGACACGCATGACACACGCAGCTGTCAAATGGTTTTTGCGCTCGCAAAACGCTGCGTTGTTTGCGCGCGCAAAAACGCAACGTTCGTGTGAATCTCCCCTTACCAAGGTTTTCCCGAACATGGACATTTCCAACAAGCTCTGTATTAAATAACGTTACATTGTTATAGTTCAGACGCGGCAATACCAATTATGTTAACTATTATTCTTTGTAACATTACTTTAGAGAACAAAAAAAGGAAAAGGTGGGTTTCTTGAACTTAGTTTTTAGTAGTGTATAAAGAAAAAATTAACTTTTTTTTTACACTTCTTAATTAGACCCCTTAGGGGACTTGAACCAGCGATCTTTGGATCACTGGTATAATACACTGCAATACTAATGTATTGCAGTGTATAGTCATTTTTCCAGGCTTCTGTTTAAAGAAAATGTGTCGCTAGAAATTTTTATTTTTTTTGTTAAACAATTATTATTTAAGTGATTACACATTGTTTTAATTTTTCACAAGTCAGGAAATATTATAAATTAGATTCTAATTTATAACATTTCCATGTGCTGGCCACTAGAGGGAGCAGTTCCCAAAATTGCAGCATGGTCAATGTGGTAAAGCAACCTGATTGCTTTATGCTGCAAATTTGGGCTAGATCCACTCTCTCTAGTGTCCTCACACAATCCCCCCCTCCCTTATTCTGGGTAGTGCCAGGAGAAGGAGGGGTTTGAATCTTCAAACCTCCTACACTGTGTGCCACCATTTTCTGAGCGACTGCACAGTGTAGGAGGATTAGATACAGGGCTCAGCAGACAGTATAACACGAACATAATACACACATCACATACACGAACATAAATTACCTTCTCGTGCTGCTGCCTCCGCTCCTATTCCTTACGCCTTCGCTTCCTTGAAAATATGGCCAGAAGCCGCGGCCGGAAGTCGTCATCTTACTGTCTGGCAGAGGCTTCCGGTCCACATGAAAATGGCGCCGGATTTCGCTCTGCGAACAAGCTTCGTTTTGGTATGTGTGGGAGCGGTGCATGGGCCCTTCCCACACAGACGACGGACGCTTCAGAGAATGGAACAGCTCCCGTTTGCATCCTCTATGGGGTTGTATGTGACGTATTCCATCTCTGTATGTGTCGTTAATCGACACATACAGAGATGAAAAAAAAATGGCAGCCTCCATAGAGAAGTAAAAGTAAGAACAAAGTAAAAAGTAGAACATGAGAACACAAATAAATTAAATTTGTTAATATCATATTAACCCCTTCCCGACATTTGCCATATGGGTACGCCATGGAAAGCCATGACTTCCCGCAATTTTCCGTATCCATACGCCAAATGTTTGGCACTGGCTCAGAAGCTGAGCCGGTGCCATCATCGCCGGATATCGCTGTACAGCTGACATCCGGCTGTAATGGCGGGGACCGAAATTAACTTCGATCCCCGCCATTAACCCCTTAAGTGCAGCGCTCAAACGCTAGTGCTGCACTTAAGGTGTTTGCAGCTCATCGGAACCCCAGCAATGAAATTGCCGGGGTTCCGGTGGCTGCAATGGCAACCGTAGGCCTAATACTGGCCTCCCGGTCTGCCTAGCACGGAAGCCTGTCAAGATCCGCCAGGCGGCGGAGCCTGATCAGATTCCGTAGCCGCCGGCAAGATGGCACCGGCTCAGGAGCTGATCCGGCGTCATCAGCGGTGGAAGTCAGCTGTATGTTACAGCTGACATCCACCTGTAACGGCAGGAACCGGAGCTAGCTCCGATCACTGCCATTAACCCCTTCGATGCAGCAGTAGAAAGCGATTGCTGCATCTTAGCGGTTACTAGCAGATCGCCAGCCCTGACAGGATATCAGGACTGGCGACTGCTGCTATGGCAACAGGGGACACAATGGCCTCCTGCTCTGCCATTACGGAAGTCGATTAGGCCCCGCCGGGAGGCGAAGCCTAATCGGCTTGCTGTCAGTGAATAACTGACAGATCTAATACATTGCACTACGTAGGTAGTGCAATGTATTAGAAAAAAAACATCAGAGAGTTGGACCTTCAAGTCCCCTAGTGGGACTTAAAAAAAAGTGTAAAAAAAGTAAAAAAAATAAGAGTTTGAAAGTAATAAAATAAAACACAATCGCCCTTTTTCTCTTATCAAGTCCCTTATTTTTGTAAAAAAATTATAAACCATACGTATTTGGTATCGCCGCGACCGTAACGACCTGATGTATCAAAATCTAATATTATTTATTGCACGCGGTGAACAGCGTAAATAAAACCCCGTAAAAAATTATACCAGAGTTTCTGTTTTTTTGTAATTTTGCCCTACAAATATTGGAATAAAAAGTAATCAATTGTTGCTTTTTGTTTACCTGGCCTCCCAAAAAATATGATAAAAGGTGATCAAAAAGTCGCATGTACCCCAAAATGGTACTAATAATAACTACAGCTTATCCCGCAAAAAAAAGCCCTCATACCACTACGTCTAAGAAAAAATAAAATTAGTTATAGCTCCAATAAGTCAGGATATAAAAAATATGCCGTTGTGTAGCCCGAGGGGAATATTTCTTCTGTTTCAAGAGGCGATTTATTAAGGACCTAAAATTAGGGAACCAGGAAGAGGAGGGCGCAAACATATCTGCTGGAAGTGAGGGTGCCCGTATTATACCAGGACAACACTTTCCCAGCAAAATTCCCCAAACTGCAAAGGTGCGGAGTGTGGACCAAAAGGGGCATAAGAAAGGATGCCATATATCAGTGCGACACCGACCTGTGCAGAAAGGATTGCTTCACAGCGTAACACACATCTATGGATCATTTTATTGTTTTTTTACCCCATTATTATGCCACCTGACTATGCCCCTGATGTACTCTGCCGAGCTTACATATGCCCCCACATTATAAATGGAAACACCAGCAATACTCAAACAAATCTACTACCAAGCAAAATCCGCTCTCCAAAAGCCAAATGGCGCTCCCTCCCATCTGAACCCTACAGCGTGCCCAAACAGCAGTTTCCTTCCACATACAGTGAAGGAAATAAGTATTTGATCCCTTGCTGATTTTGGAAGTTTGCCCACTGTCAAAGACATGAACAGTCTAGAATTTTTAGGCTAGGTTAATTTTACCAGTGAGAGATAGATTATATTTAAAAAAAAACTGAAAATCACATTGTCAAAATTATATATATTTATTTGCATTGTGCACAGAGAAATAAGTATTTGATCCCTTTGGCAAACAAGACTTAATACTTGGTGGCAAAACCCTTGTTGGCAAGCACAGCAGTCAGACGTTTTTTGTAGTTGATGATGAGGTTTGCACACATGTTAGATGGAATTTTGGCCCACTCCTCTTTGCAGATCATCTGTAAATCATTACGATTTTGAGGCTGTCGCTTGGCAACTCGGATCTTCAGCTCCCTCCATAAGTTTTCGATGGGATTAAGGTCTGGAGACTGGCTAGGCCACTCCATGACCTTAATGTGCTTCTTTTTGAGCCACTCCTTTGTTGCCTTGGCTGTATGTTTCGGGTCATTGTCGTGCTGGAAGACCCAGCCACGAGCCATTTTTAATGTCCTGGTGGAGGGAAAGAGGTTGTCACTCAGGATTTGACGGTACATGGCTCCATCCATTCTCCCATTGATGCGGTGAAGTAATCATGTGCCCTTAGCAGAGAAACACCCCCAAAACAATGTTTCCACCTCCATGCTTGACAGTGGGGACGGTGTTCTTTGGGTCATAGGCAGCATTTCTCTTCCTCAAAACACGGCGAGTTGAGTTAATGCTAAAGAGCTCAATTTTAGTCTCATCTGACCACAGCACCTTCTCCCAATCACTCTCAGAATCATCCAGATGTTAATTTGCAAACTTTAGACGAGCCTGTACATGTGCCTTCTTGAGCAGGGGGACCTTGCGGGCACTGCAGGATTTTAATCCATTACGGCGTAATGTGTTACCAATGGTTTTCTTGGTGACTGTGGTCCCAGCTGCCTTGAGATCATTAACAAGTTCCCCCCGTGTAGTTTTCGGCTGAGCTCTCACCTTCCTCAGGATCAAGGATACCCCACGAGGTGAGATTTTGCATGGATCCCCAGATCGATGTCGATTGACAGTCATTTTGTATGTCTTCCATTTTCTTACTATTGCACCAACAGTTGTCTTCTTCTCACCCAGCATCTTACTTATGGTTTTGTAGCCCATTCCAGCCTTGTGCAGGTCTATAATCTTGTCCCTGACATCCTTAGAAAGCTCTTTGGTCTTGCCCATGTTGTAGAGGTTAGAGTCAGACTGATTAATTGAGTCTGTGGACAGGAGTCTTTTATACAGGTGAGCATTTAAGACAGCTGTCTTTAAGGCAGGCATCAAGTTGATTTGGAGCGTGTAACTGGTCTGGAGGAGGCTGAACTCTTAATGGTTGGTAGGGAATCAAATACTTATTTCTCTGTGCACAATGCAAATAAATATATATAATTTTGACTGTGCGATTTTCTGTTTTTTTTTATTTTATATAATCTATCTCTCACTGGTAAAATTAACCTAGCCTAAAAATTCTAGACTGTTCATGTCTTTGACAGTGGGCAAACTAACAAAATCAGCAAGGGATCAAATACTTATTTCCTTCACTGTATATGGCACCGTCATACCCGGGAGAACCGTTTTAACAATTTTTGGGGTGTGTGTCTCCAGTGGCATAAGCTGGGCATGACATATTTGCCACTGAAATGGCATAGCTAGGGAAAAATATACATTTTTAATTTGCACCATCCGCAGCGCATTCATTTATGGAAAAGACCTGTGGGGTGAAATGCTCACTACACCCCTTAATAAATGCCTTGAGGGGTGCAGTTTCCAAATGGGGTAAATTCTCAGGGGTTTCTTTTTATTATTTCACATCTGAGATTTTGCAATTGTGAACCAATACTTTGTAAATCGCCAAATTAGGCCTCAATTTCGCAGGGTACGCTTTCACTCCTGTGCCTGGTCGAATGTCCAGGCAAAAGATTAGGGCCACATGTAGGGTGTTTCTAAAACCGGGAAACACTGCATAATAATTAGAAAGCTGTCTTGTTATGGTGGCACAAGCTGGGCACCACATATTGGCATATCTATGGAAAAAAATCCCATTTTCACTCGGCAACATCGAGTGCACACTAATTTCTACAAAACACCTGCGGGGTTAACATGCTTTCTTCACCACTTGGTAAATGCATTGAGGGGTGTAGTTTCCAAAATTGGGTCACTTCTGGGAGGTTTCCACTGTTTTGGTCCCACAGGCACCCAGAAACCAATCCAGCAAAATCTGCACTCCAAATGGCGCTCCTTCCCTTCTGAGCCCTGCCGTGTGCCCAAACAGCAGTTTATGACCACATATGGGGTATTGCCGTACTCAGGAGAAATTGCTTTACAAATGTTGTTTTTTTTCCCTTTATTTGTTGAGAAAATGAAAAATTTTGCGCTAAAGCTACGTCTTATTGAAGAAAAAGGATTGTTTTTATTTTCACTGCCCAATTCTAATAAATTTTATGAAACATCTATGGGGTCAAAATGCTTACTACACCCCTAGATGAATTCCTCAAGGGGTGTAGTTTCCTAAATGGAGTCACTTTTTGAGCGTTTTAATTGTTTTGTCCCCTCAGGGGCTTTGCAAACCATTCCTGCTAAATGTGATCGCCAAATAGCGCTTTTTCCATTCTAAGCCCTGCCGTGTGTCCAAACAGCCGTTTATTACTACATGTGGGGTATTGTTTTACAATTTTGAGAAATTGCTTTAGAAATTTTGCTGTTCTTTTTCTCCTTCAGTCCTTGTAGGAATTAGAAAAAATTTGCTAAACCTACATTTTCTTTGAAAAAATGTCGATTTTTATTTTCAGGGCCTACTTCCAATAATTTCTGCAAAAAACCTGTGGGGTCAAAACGCTCACTATACCCCTAGATAATTTCCTCAATGGGTGTAGTTTCCAAAATGGGGTCACTTGTGGGGGGTTTCCACTGTTTTGTCCCCTCAGGGGCTTTGTAAATGTGACATGGCCTCCGCAAACCATTCCTGCTAAACGTGAACTCCAAAAGCCAAATGGTGCTCCATCCCTTCTAAGCCCTGCCGTGTGTCCAAGCAGCCATTTATTACCACATATGGGGTATTGTTTTACTCGGGAGAAATTGCTTTACAAATTTGGTGGTGCTTTTTCACCTTCAGTCCTTGTGGGAAAGAGAAAAAAATCGCTAAACCTACATTTTCTTTGAAAAATTTTAATTTTAATTTTCACGGCCTACTTCAAATAATTTCTGTAAAAAATCTGTGCGGTTAAAATGCCCACTATACCCCTGGATAATTTCTTTGAGGTGTGTAGTTCCCCAAATGGGGTCACTTTTGGGGGATTTCCACTGTTTCTACATCGCAAGAGCCCTTCAAACCGGACATGGTGCCTAAAATATATTGTAATAAAAATAAGGCCCCAAAATCCACTAGGTGCTCCTTTGCTTCTGAGGCCGGTGCTTCAGTCCAGTAGCACGCTAGGGCCACATGTGGGATATTTCCTAAAACTGCAGAACCTGGGCAATAAATATTGAGTTGCAATTCTCTGGTAAAACTTTCTGTGTTATAAAGAAAATTGGATTAAAAATTAATTTCTGCAAAATAATATGAAATTTGTAAATTTCACCTCTACTTTGCTTTAATTCCCGTGAAAAGTCTAAAGGGTTAAGAAATGTTCTAAATGCTGTTTTGAATACTTTGAGGGGTGAAGTTTTTAAAATGGTCTGACTTTTTGGGGGTTTCTAATATATAAGGCAATCAAAGCCACTTCACAACTGAATTGGCCCCTGTAAAAATATCCTTTTGAAATTTTCTTGAAAATGTGAGAAATTGCTGCTAAAGTTCAAAGCCTTGTAACGTCCTAGAAAAATAAAAGGTTGTTCAAAAAATGATGCCAATCTAAAGTAGACATATGGGGGATGTTAGTTAGCAACAATTTTGTGTGTTATAACTGCCTGTCTTACAAGCAGATACATTTAAGTTGAGAAAAATGCTAATTTTTGCAATTTTTCGCTAAATTTTGGTGGTTTTCACAATTAAATACTGAACATAGAGCAAATTTTGCCAGTAACATAAAGTACAATGTGTCACGAGAAAACAATCTCAGAATCGCTTGGATAGGTAAAAGCATCCCGACGTTATTACCACATAAAGTGAAACATGTCAGATTTGAAAAATGAAGCTCTGTCAGGAAGGTCAAAAGTGGCTAAAGAGGGAAGGGGTTAAAAGCAATATGATAAAAAAAACAAAACATTTCATGACACCTTCCCTTTAACAGAGGCAGAGTGAAGGCAGTCGTGGGGGCCTGTATTAGGCCCCTGGGTTGCCATGACAACCATCGGCACCCCACAATTGCGTTGTGGGGGTATCGATGAGCTGTCAGAGGGGGCTACCCCCTCTTTTTAAACACCTCAGATGCTGCGGTCACGATTGACTGCAGCATTTGAGGGGTTAAATGCCTATAAACAGTGTGATCGCTGTCAGTCCCAGGTGTCAGCTGTAAAACACAGTTGACACCCGCAGGGTATGGAGGGCGCTCCCTACATCACCACCCCGCACTATGACGTACCCGGCACATTATTTTGCGGGAAAGGGGTTAAAGAGGATCTGTCACTAGTTTAATGCCCTATCTCCTGACTAATCTAATAGGCGCTATGATGCGGATAACTAGTGTGATTTTGTTTCTAAAAAGTTTATTTGCAAAGTTATGAGCATTTGTCTAAATATCCTAATTTGGCTATACTTGACAAATAAGAGGGGATTCTTTCTTTTCACTCTTGGCGGTGTAATGTTTTCAGTATGACGCTGTCCAATCAGTGTCATACATTTCTCCTCTTCCCAGCAACACAGAGTGATCATATAGTATACAGCTTCCATTCCCGACTGTTTTCAGCTGGTAATATCTCCGGTTGTTTTACAGTTAGAACTGCGATCCTGGTGCCATATGAAATATTAGAATCTTATTTATCATATGCCACCAGAACCACTATTCTGAGTGATCTCCCTTCCCTCCAGCCTCAGTCTCTCACACTGTGTGAAGCAGGACAGTTTCAGAGGCTGTGAGGTAGCTCCACTTCTGGAGAATCGCTGGTATTGACACCCACTTGTCTAGTATAGCCCAATTTACATATTTATTTAAAAAAATGCTCATAACTTTTAAAATAAACATTTTTACTAGCATTATCAGTGTCTCTAAAGGGTTAATACAGGAAAGTATATTGGAAAATCGTTCAACTTAATTATACAACAACTTTAATTAGCTGAAACCCGACAACCCCTTTAACCCCTTCAGGACTGAACCTGTTTTGGCCTTGGGGGACGAAGCCGATTTTTTCAAATCTGTCACTTTATGTGGTAATAACTCTGGAATGCTTTTAGCTATCCAAGTGATTCTGAGACTATTTTCTCGTGACATTGTACTTTGTTAGTAAAAAAAATGTGGTCGATAAATTCTATATTTGTGTGTGAAAAACACCAAAATGTAGAGAAAATTTGCAAAAATTAGCATTTTTCTAAATTTAAATATATCCGCTTGTAAGACAGATAGTAATACCACACAAAAGAGTTACTATTTCATATATCCCATATGTCTACTTTATATTTGCGTTTTTTGAACACTTATTTTTCTAGGACGTTACAAGGCTTAGAACTTTAGCAGCAAATTCTCATATTTTCAAGAAAATTTCAAAAGGCTATCTATTCAGGGACCAGTTCAGTTCCGAAGTGGCTTTGAGGGCCTTATATATATTAGAAAGTGCCCATTAATCACCCCATTTTGAAAACTGAACCCGTCAAAGTATCCAAAACAGCATTAAGAAAGTATTCTAACCCTTTAGGTGTTTCTCAAAAATTAAAGCAAAGTAAGAAGTAGAGGTGAAATGTACAAATAATTTTTTTTGCCAAAATTCATTTGTAATACAGTTTTTTTCTGTAACACAGACGGTTTTACCTGAGAAACGCAACAAATGCAATATATATTGCCTAGATTCTGCAGCTTTTTAGAAATATCCCACATGTGGCCCTAATGTGCTAATGGACTAAAGCACAGGCCTCAGAAGCAAAAGGAGCACCTAGAGGATTTTGGGGCCTCTTTTTATTTAGAATATATTTTAGGTGCCATGTCAGGTTTGAAGAGGTCTTGTGATGCAAAAACAGTGACCCCATTTTGGAAACTACACCCCTCAAGGAATTTATCTAGAGGTATACTTAGCATTTTGACCCCACAGGTTTTTTTGCTAAATGTATTGAATTAGTCTGTGGAGGATGAAAATCTACTTTTAAAGAAGAAAAACCACCAACATTTGTAAAGTTATTTCTCCTGATTACGGAAAGCCTCCATATGTGGTAATAAACTGCTGTTTGGTCTCACAGCAGGGCTTAGAAGGGAAGGAGAGCTATTTGGCGTTTGGAGCTCAAATTTAGCTGAAATGGTTTTCGGGTGTCATGTCGTATTTGCAGAGCCCCCTGAGATATCGAAACAGTGCAACCCCCTAAAGTGACCCCATTTTGGAAACTGCACCCCTTAAGGAATCTGTCTAGGGGTATAGTGAGCAGTTAGACCCCACAGGTCTTTTGCAGAATCTATTAGAATTAGGCAGTGAAAATGAATATCAACATTATTTCCACAAAAAAGTTGAATTTTTATCAAATTCACAAAGAATAAAGGAGGAAAAAGCACCCCAACATTTGTAAGGCAATTTCTCCCGAGTACGGCTATACCCCACATATGGTCATAAATGTGTGTTTTTTTATTAGAAATTAATTAATCCTTTCCGAACTGATCCATTTTTTGCTTTTTCTTTTTCCCTCCCCGCTTTCCAAGAGCCATAACTTTTTTATTTTTACGTCAATAGAGTGGTGTGAGGGCTTATTTCTTGCGTGAGGAGTTGTAGTTTCTATTGACACAGTGCCATTTAATGTACTGGGACACTGAAAATAAAATTCTTTGCAGGCAGAAATAGGAAAATACTGCGATTCCTCCATTGTTTTTTGCGTTTTGTTTTTACTGCTTTCACCATGCAGCAAAAACGACAACTTTAATTTTTTCTGCGACTCAATACAGTTACGGTGATACCAAATTTATAAAGTTGCTTTTTTATATTTTACTGCTTTTACAAAGTAAAAACTATCTGTTAAAAAAAAATTTGTTTTGTTTCACCACATTCCGAGAGGCATAACCTTTTTTATTTCTCGGTCGATTGAGAGCTTATTTTTTGCGGGACGAGCTGTGGTTTTTATTGGTATAGACAACTTTTTGAGCATTTTTTTATTACATTTTTTTTTTTTTAGAGCTAAGGTGACTAAAAAAACAGCTATTTTGGCGTTTCAAATTCTTTATTTTTTACGGCGTTCACCGTGTGAGTAAATAATGGGATATTGTAATAGGTCGTACTTTTACGGAAGCAGCAATACCAATTTTATGTATTTTTTACATTACGTTAGTGAAAAATGGGAAAAGGGTTGTTTTTTGGACTTTAAATACTTATTTAATTTTTTTCACTAATAATAACTGAACTTTTTTTTTTTACACATTTTATTAGTCCCCCTAGGGGACGTGAACCAGCGATCATTAGATTGTTGGTACAATACACTGAAATACTAATGTATTGCAGTATATTGTCATTTTTACAGGCTCCTGTAAAGGTATGTGCACACACACTAATTACGTCCGTAATTGACGGACGTATTTCGGCCGCAAGTCCCGGACCGAACACACTGCAGGGAGCCGGGCTCCTAGCATCATACTTATGTACGATGCTAGGAGTCCCTTCCTCGCTGCAGGACAACTGTCACGTACTGTAATCATGTTTTCAGTACGGGACAGTTGTCCTGCAGCGAGGCAGGGACTCCTAGCATCGTACATAAGTATGATGCTAGGAGCCCGGCTCCCTGCACTGTGTTCGGTCCGGTACTTGCGGCCGAAATACGTCCGTCAATTACGGACGTAATTAGTGTGTGTGCACATACCCTAACAGTGCGATTGCTGTTCCTGTCCATCAGTACCGGGTGTCAGCTGTAATACACACGACACCCACAGTGTATGCCACGGGATCAGCGCGTGAGCCCGGTCCATACATCACATTATATTAAGTTTGGATGCGCCAAGGGGTTAATGCGCTTTGGATGGTACAGAGTGAAAATTAAAATTTTACACTCATATGCCATTTTAGTGCACAATATGTTGTGCCCAGTCTGTGCCACTGAAGACAAATACCTCATAAAATATTAATCGAGTTCTCCCAGGTATGGCGATGCTATAACTGTGGACGCCAGCTGTTGTTTGGGCACACTGAAGGGCTGAGAAGGGAGGGAGCGCCATTTGGCTTTTGGAGCGCAGATTTAACTGGGTAGTTGTTCTGTTTGGAGTTTTACTGGTATTTCATTTTATAATGTGGGGCATATGTAATCTGTGCGGAGTACATCAGGGTATAATAATGGGGTAAATAAATAATATTTCACAGATGTGTGCCCAGTGTCGTACTGATAAGTGGTGCCCCAATTTTATCAAAGAGAAGGAAACTGTAGCACTCCAGTGGAAAAATGTGTCTTTAATTCACCAGCACATCACCTGCAACGTTTCAACCCTCACAGGGTCTTTTTCAAGCATTGCTTGAAAAAGACCCTGTGAGGGTTGAAACGTGTGAGGGTTGAAATGTTGGTGAATTAAAGACAAATTTTTCCACTGGAGTGCTGCAGTTTCCTTCTCTTTATTTGGATCTACTATTTCCCCTGGACTGGGACTATCTTCTGCGAGAAACCCCCTGAAGTTGGAATTTCTATGTGGTCTATACGGTCTGGTTGCGCTGCTGATATTTATTTTCTCCGCCCCAATTTTATCCGCTTTTGGAACACTTTGCACATTTTGCGTCGCCATATTCTGAGAGCCAGAACTTTATTTTTTCGCCCCCGGAGCTGTGTGAGGGTTTATTTGTTGCGGAACAATTTGTAGTTTTTATTGCTACCATTTTGGGATACATACGATTTTTTGATCACTTTTCCATTTTTTGGCAAGCAAGGTGAACTAAAAACATTATTTTTGACAATGTTTTTATGGCGTTCAACGTGGGCTATAAATGACAATTTTACTTTATTCTGCGGGTTGATACGATTACGGCGATACCATACGTATATGGTTTATGTTTTGCAGCGTTTGTGCAAAAAACAAAACAAAACACTTTTTTAAATAAAATTATTTATTTTGTGTATCACAATATTCTGAGAGCAATAACTTTTTTATTTTTCAGTCAAAAAAGCAGTGTAAGGGGCTTGTTTTTTGCTGGATGGGTTGTAGTTATTGGTACTATTTTGGGATACATGTGGCTTTTTGATCACTTTTTATTCTATATTTTGGGAGGGGTGGTGATAAAAAAAAACAAAAAAAAAAAATTTGATTTTGGCGTTTGGTTTTTTACTTTTTTTTTGCAGTGTTCACCGCGTGGGAAAAATATTATAGTTTTATAGTTTGGGTCATTACGAACGCGGTGATGCCAAATATGTGTACCTTTTTTTCTTATAATAAAAGACTTAATAAGAAAAAAAAAGCATTTTTTTTTGTTTCTGTAACTTATAACTTTTATTTTTACTCTTTGATAAAACATTTTTATTACCTTTTTTTCCCTTATTTGTTTTGTCCCACTAGGGGACTTGAAGACTTGCAGCTCTGATCGCTGCTAGAATACATTACACTACCTACGTAGTATAATGTTTTTGAACGGTCATTGTGACATGACAGTCACTCTGACAGGAAGCCTCCGGCTGGTCCTCATAGGTTTCCATACATGGCAGCCTGGAGTCTATTGTGTGGACTCCGGTTGCCATGGCAACCATTGGCAGCCCCCATGATATGCTCTAAACTCCTTAAATGCAGCAATCGCAATTGACCGCATCTAAGGGGTTAATTGCCAAAATCAGCAGCGATGGGCCGCTGATCGGACACAGGGAATGCAGGGCAGACACCCTGCACAGTTAATCGCTGCGGTTAACTGCCAAAGTCCAGACGTAACTGCACATCAAGGTGTGCAAAGTTACTGCTCACCTTGACGTGCAGTTACGTCAAGGTGCGGGAAGGGGTCAAGTTCCCCCAACTCCTATGGAACGTTGCCGAATCGCTCCGATAAAGGATTAAAAAATGTATATATATATTTAATATTTATTTATTTTTTTACAAGTGATGCATGAATAGTATTGGTTTGCACTGAAATGTACAAAATACATTAAAAAAAATTATATGATTTGTGAACTTTGGATTATTATAGAGACAAGTGAGAATTAGAGAGCCTAAAGAGGGGAAAACTGCTAAAAAAAAGTAAGAATTAGTCTTGTCGGTAATTCCGTTTCCTTGAGTCCCCCATGACAGCACACTAGGAGGATGATCCCTTGAACTCTGCAGGGACAGGAAAGGAAAGAGCTTAAAAGCGCCCCACCCTGTCTTCCACCAGTGTGTACCAGATCACTACACCGAAAAGAACTAGCTAATCCTAACTGTATGTTAATTTCACATACCACTAAGAAGATAGGGTGGGTAAACGTATGCCGTCATGGGGGACTCATTGAAACGGAATTACCAGTAAGACTAATTCTTACTTTCCATTTCGTCCCCCATGATGGCACACTAGGAGAATACCAAATGAGACTGTTTAGTGTGGGACTACCACCTGGAGTACTTTGCGGCCGAAGGCGAAGTCTCTACTGGATAAAAGGTCTAGCCTATGTTTTGCAAAGGTAAGGGAGCTAGCCCAAGTACCTGCTGTACAAATCTGGTCTAGCGAAGCTTCTCCTCTTTCTGATCATGATGAAGCTGTGGATCTAGTGGAATAGGCCCTGATGTTTAACCCCTTGCCGCACCGGTACGTCATGGTGTGGGGGGTGATGTTTGGAGCACGCGGGACTAACAGCCAAGAGCAGCGATGGCGCTGTTCCTGGCTGTTTAACCCCTCAAATTCTGCTGTCAATCGCGACCGCGGCATCTGAGGCATTGAAAAGAGGGGTGGGGCCCCCACCTCAACGAGATCAGGGGTGACGATGGTTGTTATGGCAGCCCAGGGGCCTAATGAAGGCCCCCAGGGCTGCCTTCACTCTGCCAATGGTACCAATGCCTGTAAAAATGACGATATACTGCAATGCATTAGTATTGCAGTATTTTGTAAAGCCATCTAACGATCGGTGGCTCAAGTCCCCTAGGGGGGCTAATAAAATGTGTAAAAAGAAGTGATATCGTTTTTCGTTTTTTCCTCTAAAGTAATGTAAAAATAAAAAATTGGTATTGCTGCGTCCGTAAAAAAAAATGTAATAAAAAAGTGATCAAAAAGTATCAACAAATGGTGACAATAAAAACTACAGCTCGTCCCGCAAAAAAAGCCCTCACACCGCTCGATGCACGGAAAAAGAAAACAGTTCTGGCTCTCAGAATGTGGTGAAAAAAATAACATTTTTGTTTAACAAAAAGTTTTTAGTTTTTTTTTAAGTAGTAAAATATAAAAAAAAAAAATCAATATAGATTTGATATCACCGTAATCGTATTGAGCCACAGAATACAGTTAAGTGATGGTCTTTACCACACGGTAAAAGACGTAAAATCGTAGCCCGAAAAATGATGGAGGAATCGCAGTTTTTGAAAATTTAAATGGTAGCAATAGAAACTACAACTCTTCCCGCAAAATATAAGCCTGCACACCACACCGGAAAAATAAAGACGTTATGGCTCTTGGAAGGCGGTAGGTGAAAAACGAAAAATCAAAAAATGGCTCGGACCTTAAGGGGTTAAAGCAGGGGTCTCAAACTCGGCAGGGTAAGTGGGCCGCATATAGAAAAAATGGGAAGTTGATGGGCCGCATTACTTTCAAATTTGAGACAACACAAAATTATTGTTAATAAATTACTTATTTGAACTACTATAACACTATATTACTATAGAAATAGGGAGAGAACCTCCAGCTCACCTGACACACTCCAGTGTGTCGCAGATGGCGCCCGGATCCTCGTGTCGGCACACGGGTAACAACAAGAAGAAAGACGGGAGGTAGGATCCAGCGCTGAGTAATCTTAAAATGGAAATTTTTCCAAGTTTAATTGATTGGATTAAAAGGAAAGTCCAGTAATATTGGTCCTATGGCTGTGGTAGCCAAGTTTAAGGACGCGGCAGTCGTCCGAAACGCGTAGGCCCAGAGGATACTACCCCTCCACTTCATACACACCTAGGACCAATATTACTGGACTTTCCTTTTAAGCCAATCAATTAAACTTGGAAAAATTTCCATTTTAAGATTACTCAGCGCTGGATCCTACCTCCCGTCTTTCTTCTTCACTATATTACTATAATAATACTACATTACTATAATAATACCGCTAGGTTTAAAATTTGAGATATTTCTCCACGTGCTTATTTCAACAATCCAGTTTTCCAGTTTAAGTGTCGCTAAATGCAGTCCGGCGGCTCAGTTGGCAGCGTTTGGCAGACACACGTCAAGATTGGGCAGCCCCTTTTTAGATAGTGCCACTGTGCCCTCTGTAGATGCTGCCGAAGTGCCCTCTGTGGATGCTGCCGCAGTGCCCTTTGTGGATGCTGCCGCAGTGACCTATGTAGATGCTGCCGCAGAGTCCTCTGTAGATGCTGCTGCAGGGCCCTCTGTTGTTTGGGGCTTGCCCAGAGCTGGAGTCCCGGAGCAGAGCCGCTTCTAGCACTCTGCCTGGGATTCCAGCTCTGCTCCTCACATCACTGTCCATATGTGGACAGAGATGTCAGGGGCAACCCCAGAGCTGGAGTCCCGGGCAGAGCGCTAGTAGGCTCTTCCTGGGACTTCAGCTATGGTCCTGACATCACTGGGACTCCTGCTCTGGGGAATTCCACAGAGTCCCGGAGCAGAGCCTGTACTAGCGCTCTGCTCGGGACTCCGCTCTGGGGAAGACCCTGACACACTGTCCATATATGGACAGCGATGTCAGGGAATTCCACAGAGTCCCGGAGCAGAGCCTGTACTAGCGCTCTGTTCGGGACTCCGCTGTGGGGAAGAACCTGACACACTGTCCATATATGGACAGCGATGTTAGGGAATTCCACAGAGTCCCGGAGCAGAGCCTGTACTAGCGCTCTGCTCGGGACTCCGCTCTGGTGAAGACCCTGACACACTGTCCATATATGGACAGCGATGTCAGGGAATTCCACAGAGTCCCGGAGCAGAGCCGATACTAGCGCTCTGCACGGGACTCCGACTCTGGGGAAGCCCCAGACATCGCTGTTCATATGTGGACAGCGATGTCAGGGAATTCCAGAATTTAGCGGCTGTGTCCCGCGGGCCGCAGATGACAGCCCCAGGGGCCGCATGTGGCCCGCGGCCCACGTGCTTGAGACCCCTGGGTTAAAGGAACTTATTTTCCCTCAAGAGAATAACAAATTTTAATTGTGGTTTTTAGCCATCCAGCAATGGTAGCTTTTGAGGACTTCTGTCCTTTATTTTCCCTTCAAACCTGGACCAGGAGGTTGGAGTCTTTCCGCCAATCTGCAGTAACCTGTAAATATTGTAAGACTGCCCTTCTAACATCAAGATAACAAATTTCTTCTTCCTTTTGAGTCCTGGGGTTTTGACAAAATGAAGGAAGGACCATATCCTGATTTCTATGAAAATCTAATACGACCTTTGGAAGGAAATTAGGATCCAGTTTTAGTACTATTCTATCATCCGTTATCCTAAGGTATGGTTAGTCTGTGGATAGCGCATGTATTTCCCCCATTCTCTTTGCTGTGGTTATCGCTATTAGAACTCGCAACTTTGCGGGGATGACTGTCTAATGGTCGGCCTTAGTCTTGAGGCTGCAGACATGAATCTTTTCACCAACATGTGTTCTGAGAGTTGGGTGTCAAAAAAACGTACTAAGGGCCAAGACCTGTACTCTGAGGGTGCTTGGTCTTTGACCTAAATCCAGCCCCTGCTGTAAAAAGTCCAAAATCTGCTGGATGATTCTGGGCCAGGGGTTGGTCTCCACACCAGGAGGTAAATTTTGTTCAAATCTTTAGATAAATTGCAGAAGGAACTGGTTTATGACTAGCTTTTAGGGTTATTACCTTCTGGGACAAACCCCTTTTCTTTGAGCAGTGCCCCTTCAGGATCCAGGCTGATAAACAAAGGTTCTGGAGATTTTGGTGTCACAACAGCCCTTGTACTAGCAGATCTTGTTTTAAAGGAAGTTCTATAGGATCTTCCAGTGCCAATTCCTTCAGTACTGGAAACCAGGCCTATTTTGGCCAGAATGGGACAATCAATACGAGTCGCAGGAATCCCTTGTAAAGCTTTTGAAGGACCCTTGATATTAGCAGGAGTGGTTGAAAGGCGTATGCTAGATCCATGTCCCAAGGCTGGGATGGAGCATCTATGCCTAGGGGTTTAGGGTATGTTCACACGGCCAAATTTCAGACGTATACGAGGCGTATTATGTCTGAAAATACGGCTCCAATACGTCGGCAAACATCTGCCCATTCATTTGAATGGGTTTGCCGACGTACTGTGCAGACGACCTGTTATTTACGCATCGTCGTTTGACAGCTGTCAAACGACGACGCGTAAAAATACAGCCTCGTCAAAAGAAGTGCAGGACACTTCTTTGGACGTTTTTGGAGTTGTTTTCTCATAGACTCCAATGAAAACAGCTCCAAAAACGGACGTAAAAAACGCCGCGAAAAATGCAAGTTGGTCAAAAAACGTCTGAAAAGCAGGGTCTGTTTTCGCTTGAAAACAGCTCTGGATTTTCAGACGTTTTTGTTGACTACGTGTGAACATACCCTTAGAGAGAAGAGCTCTGTTTCGCAATTCAATTTGTTCGCAAACAGGTCTACTTGAGGAAACCCCCATAGCCGTGTGATCTGAAGAAAGACTTCCTGATTTAGAGACCATTCGCCCGGAGCTAGGTTTTCCCTGCTGAGAAAATCTGCTTCCGTATTCTCCAAGCCCTTTAGGTGGACAGCTGATCGAGAAAGCAGGTTTTCCTCTGCTCAAAAGAATATTCTATGAGATAATGAGAGCAGGGTGGGAGATCTGGTACCCCCCTGGTGTCTCAGAAAAGATACTGTCGTCATGTTGTCTGATAGTATTTTGACATGGTTGTTTTGAAAGGTGAAGGAACTTGACATCAGTGTTTCCCAGACTGCTCTCAGTTCTTGGTAATTTGAGGATCGAGAAACTATGATCGTGGCCAAGTGCCCTGAATATAACCGTCTGGGCGTTTGGCTCCCCAAGCTTTTTTGCTTGCATCTGTCAGAATTACGATTGCTGGAGGCTGATGCCTCCTGAGATTTGCGTGCTTTGTCCACCAATATAAGGACATTTTTATATTCTGAGGTATCTTTAGATCTAGGGATAAAGTTTTTTTTGTCCCGTGAGGAAAGTATCCACCTTTGGAGTGGACGGAAACGGTTTTGGCTCCAGGCCACTGACTAAATGCAGGCTGTCATCTGACCTAGCATACTACTTGCCGCTCTTTTTTAAGGCCTCATGCACATGAACGTATTTTTTGCCTCCCGTAAATACTGGCGTAAACACGTGTCCTTGGTCACACGTATTCGACACGTATTGCACCAGTATTTACGGACCCGTGGCCCGTAAATACGGGTCCGGTGTCACCAGTATTGCACCCGTATTTACGGGCACATTTCCGCTACAAAATTGCACTGCACTAATCGGCAGCCATTCTCTCTATTAGTGCAGGATGGAGAGAAGGGGCAGCCCTTTCCGTAGTAAAAGAAATTCATACTTACCCAACCGTTGTCTTGGTGACGCATCCCTCTTTCGACATCCAGCCCGACCTCCCTGGATGACGTGGCAGTCCATGTGACCGCTGCAGCCTGTGATTTGCTGCAGCGGTCACATGGGCTGAAACATCATCCCGGGAGGCCGGACTAGAATAAGAAGCAGGGAGTTCTGGGTAAGTATGAACTATTTTTTTTTTTTACACGTTGATCTAGATTGTGATCGGAAGTCACTGTCCAGGGTGCTGAAAGAGTTACTGCCAATCGTTTAACTCTTTCAGCACCCTGGACAGTGACTATCCCCTGACGTCGCCTAGCAACGCTCCCGTAATTACGGGTGCACACACGTAGTCACCCGTAATTACGGGAGCCCCATAGACTTCTATGGGCCTGCCCGCACCGTAATTACAGCCTGAAATAGGACATGTTCTATATTTTTCAACGGCACGGGCACCTTCCCGTAAGCATACGGGGAGGTACCCGTGGCCAATAGAAGTCTATGGGCCCGTAATTACGGGCGTTTTTACGTTTGTGTGCATGGGGCCTAAGAGGTGGCTTCTTGAAAATTCCTGATATTGGAGATTAGTCCTTTTTTCTCCTGGTAACAAGGATATCTGTAGGGTAGAGTCCAGTATGACCCCTAGAAACTTCATCCGAGTGTGCGGAATCAAGTTTGATTTTTGATAGTTTATGATCCAACCTAGTTCTGCTAGTTGGCTTGTCACTAGCTTTACCCGAGTGGAAAGAATCTCTTGGGCCTCTGCTGTAATTAGGCAGTCGTCCAGACAGGAAACTATAATAATTCCCTGTCTGCAAAATGAAACTATAATAACTCCCTGTCTGCAAAATGAAGCTATCACTTCTATCAAAATTTTTGTGAACGCCCTTGGGGCGGATGAAATTCCGAAGGGGAGAGCTGTAAATTGGTAATGGACTTGGACCACTTGGCATGTCATGTCCTTTACTGCAAACCTTAGGAATCTCTGCGAGGAGGGGTGAATGGGGACGTGGTAGTAAGCGTCCTGTAGATCTAGGGTGCACTTGTAAGCCCCTTTTTTTTTTTTTTTTTAAAGGGAGTGGTGGATGCTACAGATTCCATCTTGAACCTCCTGTAAATTATCCAATTGTTGAGAGAAGTTTTATGTTTATTATTAGCCTGTATGAACGGTCTGGCTTTTTTATTTTTAATATTAGAAAGAGAGGGGTAGTGACCTTCTCCCCACTGATCCTGTGGTACCTGAGATATTACCCCTCTCTGGTGTAGGTTTCAGATGTTGTCCAACATCCGATTTCTCAGAAATCGTGAGGGTTGTGTTGTCAGAATAAATCTCTTTAAAAGGAAGGGTTGAAAAGTCTATTCGATAGCCGTTTCTTATTATGTCTAGGACCCATTTGTTCTGGGTGTTGTTGCATAGACTGTAGAATTTTAAGAACCTTTCTCCGACCTTGGCATCATTGTCTGTTTTATGGTCTATTCGGATGCAGCAAGAAGCCTCTACCCCTCCCCCCTTTTGGAGAACTCCAGCACCCAGTCTTTCCTTTCCCTCTATAGTTTTGACTCTGGGGTCTTTGGGAACGAAAGGGAAACGACCTTTTAATTTGTTTATCCGCTGGAAATCCCTTTTTTCTATCTGACGCCTTCTCTAGGATCTGGGCCGAAAACGTATTCCCCCCCCGTAAACGAGATGTTACAAAGCCTATTTTTAGAATGGGTGTCCCCTCTTTGCCAGTATCTTAACCACAGAGATCTTTTTGCGGCGTTGGCCACAAACCTGATGCATTCTGCCAAGGCATCTGCTAGAAACACTGTAGCTGCTTTTAGGAATTTACTCCGCTAATTGGTCCCTGGGTGTTTTTACCTTGAGGTAACCAAACAAGTAAATAAATAGGGTTCTAGCTACTGAAGTGGCTGCTATGTTAGACTTCATGCTAAACATTGATGTTTCCCAGGCATTTTTTAGGAGACAGACTTCCAATCCATGGGGTCTGTTAACCGAGCTGAATCTTCAAATGGCAAGGATGTTTGTTTAACCACCTTTGCCATCTGAATATCTACTTTAGGGATCTCATCCCAGATGCCTGTATCCGCTTTATCAAACAGGAGACAATTCCTAAATTCACAGGAGCCGCCCAGCCTTTTTTCTGGGCCCTTCCCTTCCCGATTTAAAAAATTCAAATACATTTTCGTTAAAATGAAAAACACATTTCTTCCTTGATTTTAGACCACCAGACATCTAGTATTGGATGTTTTTTTTGTTTTGCAACCGCCTCGATATTCATTGTATCCGATTGCCTTTAGTAAATCATCCATATCCTCCGAGGAAAAATTGTATTTTTTCTCACCGTCCTGATCTCCTTCAGGATCTAGTGGCCCCAATTAATCTATGTCCTTTGGATCTTTAAAAGAGGCTCCTTCAGTTTCCGAATCGGATGAGGTTTCGTTCACTAATTTCTTCTTATACGGGGGAGGCGTGGCCGTATAGATAGGGAGGATTGTACTTCCTATCTAATCATAGAACACAAGTCATCCACAAGGGAAGGTTGTTCATCTTTGATTAGTTTATTAATGAATGACCATAACTGTTTTTGGTATGCGTCTGCCAGCTTCTTGGAGCATGTAGCGCATTTTTTGGAATTCCTCTTTCTCAACCTAATGAAGGAGAGCGCGAGACCCAGCTAGAATAATTACGGCGCCAGGAACAGACATACCGGGAAACACAGAATAGGATGCACGTGGTAATCTGTACTGAACACGCCAATCTTTTACCTGCTCCACTTTCCCGATGCAGTCCCCACTTGCGACGTCACTTCCATCTGCACGGTCGTCAGACACCACGTCCGCCGGTTGTTGGCCACCTGGCTCAAACCAGACGTGGGTAGAAACACCGGCAGAAGTGCTTCACTCCATCCAGCAGTAGTCTCAAGGTACCACAGGCACACGGGTTGCATCTTCGACAAAGGGGTAGCGAGAACTGCTTCGGTATGCTCCCTAGTCGAAAGGAGGGTTCCCGATCCTGACCTCCACATCTAAGGTGTTCAAACTTTTCTATCCACTCTTGTGTTAGGTTAGAATGACTCATGCCATCTTTTTGTGTCTAAATCTCAATAAACAAGAAAAGGCGTATTGACATTTTACGTTTTAACTTACTTAGTCTCTTAATTCTGACGTGTGTTAAATGAGCATTCCTGGAATCCTTTAGGATTAAAAGGGATTAGGCTTCTTTAGTTAATCAGTTAGTAAAGAACAAAATGACTGGGGTTATTTCGAACCATTCTTCAAAGACAACTGAAAAAATAATTTACACTAAAAACAACTGCTGTCCTAGTGTTTTTTTTTAATGTAACAATTTAAAAAAGGTAAAATAAAAAAAACACAACCATGAACTGGTAATTTTGGCCCCATATCACGTGTGGTGGTTTATTCAACCAAGACCAAAACCATAGATCAGAAATCAGTTTACAATTTTATTATTGTAATGTGGGAGTCAACAACCGGTACAAGCCAAAGTATAAAATTCACGACATTCCCCCCCTCCCCCCAAATAATTCCTGCAGAAAAAAAAAAAAAAAAGCAAATATGTATCAATCATACTAAAACCCTGATCTGATCAAATGCTTGAAAGGAGAAACAAGCCTGATAGTGGCCCACAAAAATGGGCCAAGTATGCTGGAACAAGCTGAAAAGTATTAGAGATAATATTGTCACAAGAAAGTCATAACCACACACTCTCCAACCTTATTTCATCACAGTTGTACATGCTGACAAAACCACTTCTGTAAAACTTAGTACATTTTACAGACAGAGAGCCTGGAATTATGGGGTTTTAGGAAAAATATAAAACAAAAAAAAACCATTGGTACTACCATTAAACTTCCATTTTAATATCTCCACAAATTGTGAATACTACAGACAAAGTATAGTCATAATGTAACAATGGAAGGACTCCATGCTAGCATTATAAATATGGAATTATAAATTTAAAACATTTCTGGCTTAAAAAATAAATCTGGTAGTAAAGGAGGCTTTAAACTGCTAGTAGGGTCTGTCCCTGCGCTCCTGGCGGTGATCACTCCTAGTGGAGACAAAAATATATATATATATATTATTTATAAAAAATAAAAAATAAACATTTAAAAAAAAGATAGAAAGAAAGAAAATGAATATATATTTCCTTTAAACTTACTTGTCCAACTTGCCTGGACCACCACGTCTACCACCGCCTCCTCTTCCTCCCATAGATTCCAAAAGAGGCCCTGGAGGTCCAGGTGGGCCACCTCTCCTTCCACCACCAAATCCTCTGTCCATTCCACGGCCTCTAAAGCCACCTCTGTCTCCTCCACGACCACCTCTGAACATCCCAGGGCCACCACGGTCCATAAGTCCTCTGCCTCCCCTCATACCCGGGCCTCCTCTACCTCGTTCACCACCTGAAGTTGAAGGGGGGGGGGGGGGGAAGAGTAAAACAAACTACTAAAGCATAACAAATGTAGCAAATACATTGTCCTTCAAAAATGAAAAATATAGTGTTACCCACAACATCCACATCAGACCACTTTTATTGGTAGACATGCTATGGGAAACGGTTTATTAGAATAGTTTCTAGGACTACCTTTGGTAATCAAAATTTTCATTCATTAACTTTTCTAAAAACATAGGCGCTGTTGAAGAGTGCTGTCAAACGTCTGCTGTTAACTTACTATTTAAAAAGCATACCTTGTGGAAGTTGGGGAGGCTTGCACCAAATTAATTCTATGAGCAGGTGTAGATTTATATTTTTAGTGCCATTTATCCTGTCTTCACGTCATAAATTTGGCCTCAACTACATTTCCTGGGAGACCACCTACTTTTACTTGGCATTTTTCAAATTTGATAAGAATATTTGGTAAACGTTCCTGGGCGCCTTTTAAAATGAACAGGATCACACAAAAAACTTGATTCTCCTACAAGCTGGATTTTTGGTAGATGTAATGTGAGGGAAGTCGTCTGTAGCCTTCTGCAAATCATTTTAAGCAATATCTCAGAAATGCATTGGCAGAGAGACCTTTACCTTTGCCAATTTGTCAGCTGGGTGGCACAGCATTCCCCAACCCAATGAGAACTCTAAATTCGATAGGAGGTTGACTTTGGCACTCACAAATGGACTTCTGGAGTTGGTTAAAACCTCCACATTCATGCTTTAAAGAGAACCTTTCACCTGCCCATACATGTGCAGCACGTAATGGGCAGGGCTGCACAAACCCGGGGGGCACTTTACATTTTTTTTTATTCTACCCTCCTCCGTTATATTTGGCGCCTGGTATTTAAATAACCCCCTGAACGGTCAATGGGGCGTGTAATGGCAAGGGGGGGGGGGGGTATAACATGGCTGTGACTGCCCAATCTGCTACGGACCATGTCACAGCAAGAGTTGGAGAGCGTGCGCGCACTCTCTTCAGCTCTCGGCAGACAAGGACTAGACTGATCTCTCGCGAAAGATCAGTCTTGTACTTGTCTGCCGAACTGCCAACGAGTTGCCAGGAGACCATTTACAAAATAGAAGTTTTAGAAAAGTTGCAAAGACCAAAATACTAATAATATCTGTGCAACCGCTTTGAATATCACAACTACCTTTACTTTTTTTTTACAAGACTTATGAGGCTTTCATTGTCTAGATTAGTTTAATTCCATATTTTTAATTTTTATTATGAGCAGACAGTGTACCAAAATTTTAATCCATTTCCTGACCAGGACAGTTTCTCGCCGACATTTGCCAACCATTTCTCGTGGATGTTAAAAATTTATGAATTTAATTAGGGTTTTTTTTTGTCGCAGCCATCTGAAAACACCAGTGCCCATTTAGATAGTGATGCAATACCACTGTAGATAGTGCCAGCGCCCACTAAATAGTGCCACAGTTCGAACTGCAGATAAGATAGCGCCACAGTGTCCCCTGTAGGTAGTGCCCATGTAAATAGCGCCACCCCCTTCCTGTAAATAGCACCACTGTAGCTCAATGTAGGAGCGAAATCCATCTAGCTGGGAACTCCGCCCCTAGAGGGAGCCCCTGACATCACTGTCCATATGTGGATAGTAATGCCAGGGCCTTCTCCAGTAGCAGAATCCCCAGTCAGAGTGTCGGCCGGGGACTCTGCTCCTAGATAGAGCCCCTGACTGGACAGCGACATCAGGGGCTCTCTCTAGAAGCGGAATCCTAAGCACAGTGCGATCTGACACTGGGGATTCTGCTCCTAGTGGGTGCTTAGGTGGTGCTATCTACAGGGGGGGCACCAATTACAGCAGGATGGAGAGACAATCGGGCGCTCCTAGAGGGAGCTTAGATAGCGCTATCTGCAGGGGGTTTTGCGCTATCTACAGGGGGTTGGTTGTGTGTGGCGCTTTCTACAGTGGGTGGTGTAGTCCAGGGCTCTTAAAGCCCCGGCAGACATAAGAGTGCAGCTCACACTGAAGCAGCACTGCACTCATTAAACCCCGTTCAAGGCTTATACACGTGGCAACTGCACGGGGCATCGGCAGTTGGAACGTATATATCGGCATGGCAGTTGTGAAGGGATTAAAATGGTTTTTAGAAAAGATTTGTCCTTCGTCTCTAGACTGACATTCTTACAACCAACCAAGAGTCAGACTACCTGGGGGTGGGAATGGAGGAGGAATGAAGCCTTCAGGTTTAGGTGCCTTGCACTGATTGCACTCTGTTCGCCAAGCAAAATTCTGGTTTCCACATCCCCTAAAAAAATTAAAAAAAGAAGAAGTATTGACAATTGGATGAAGATGTGGGAGGGGGAATATATATTATACAAATAAAAAAAAAAAAAGACTTACGGGTTGGGACACTGCCAGTCTCCAGCTCTGTGCTGTACATTGGGGCCTCCAACTGGACTACCACGTGGTGCCCGTGGCCCTCTGGGCATGAATCCACCACGCTCACCACCTCTGCCACCCATCCGCCCCATGGGACCTACAGGTTAAAGATGCTGATTAGCCACAGAAAGCAGCCGGAGATCAAATATTGCATTTGTGGAATTGAATTAGAAGACCGTGACAAACAATCATAAGCCAACAAACCAAACCTACCACCTCTAAGGAGAGGGGGCTGACCACGACCATCACGGGGCAACAATCCGCCTCTCATGCTACCAAGGGACTTCTTGCGGGCCATGGACACTTTCAGTTTGTTCCCCTGAAATTCTTTACCTTAATTCAAAAATCAAAACACAAAACATTAGACTCATGCAAGTTTTTAAAAACAGCAGATCGCATAAAGAACACCTGTACCGAGACTCCCAAGATTGAGGGCAATTACTATAAGCCCCATGGGGCATTTTGTCTCCCTATCTATGATCTCCGGAAACAGCTGTTACATAGCCTATTTTGAAGTCTTCAAAGTCTAAAGTATAGGTGAATGAAGTATAACAGGGGAAAAAAACCAAACTCTTGGAATTAAGATGTAGGCCACACAAACGCACCAAAACATTTTCCAAAATGTTTTACTTACCTGAATGCTGTCATTCCAGAGACTTCCCAGTCGTTTACTAAACCACAGCTAGAGCCTTTTCTAACCTTGACAACTACCAAGCAGCACTGGCATGAGCCACATTGCAGACAGTATAGGAAATACTACAACTGCAGATAAGAGTTGTAGTATTTTCTATGCGGATTGTTCAGTAAAGCTCATGTCACTGTGGCTCGGTTGTCATAGGCAGCACAGGTTCCAGCTACAGCCTACTGGAGAACAGTAGGTATTCTCTGAAATTAGGGCATTCAGGTAAACTTTATTTTGGCCTTGAGTACACTTTAATCCTGTTAAAGCAGCTCCAGCATTGTCAACATTCTAGGCTCCCGCCAGAAGAATAAGGCCCTGCTCACACAGTTTTTTGGCGACAGCCGCTTTGGAATCCGTGCAGGAAAAAAAAAAAAAACTGCCAAAAATCACCCCTAGTTTTCAGTGGAAGGCAGAGGCGTTTTTTTTTCCACGGGTGGCTTGTAACCACTTGCAAGAATAAAAAAAAAACAAAAAAAAAACGTAGCTTGTCCTTTCTTGCCGCAGTCTCCACCTCTGACCACACATTGAAATTAATGAGGGGCAGAAAAAACCTGCGGTGCTTGATTCAGAGCGTTTTTTCACTGCACATTTTTGCCCGCACGCAGGTCAAAATCTGACTTAAAAAAAATCTGCCTCCGAATTCCTTCTGGAATTTTATCTGGCTGCAAAAAAACTGTGGTAACAGGGCTTAAAATGTATGGATGGAGACAGATTAGGCTGTTCTGTCGTCAAGGCAACTGTACAAAGCTCTAGATCGACAGTCTGCATTTCTCTCGCTACATTTACATTTCTGGTAATTACCGACATCACTGGAAGTACGCTTTAAAGGGTTATATATCTCATAAATGGCTAATAAGTAAGGGTACCACCTCAGGGATCCTCCCATCGTAAAAATGGGGATGCAGTGACCCCCCCCCCCCACCATAACCGCTTACGTATTTACACTGGCTGATGTTCCTAAAGAAGTCAATAGTGACGGTGTGACTAGGTTCACAGGAACCCTGGTCTAATAAATGAGGCTGCGAGAGCTGGTAACCTTACCCATCAGGCATATTTCAAGATAAGACAAATGTTGAAAATTGAAAAAGCTTTTTAAAGTTAAGAACATATCGTCACATTTTTACCATTGTTTATACAGTAAAGAATTTGTATTGGCATTTGAACATCAAGATAGTGAAAACTAACCATCACAGAGCTCCACAGCAGTTTTTGCTGAAGGTGGATCCTCAAAAGAAACCGTTCCATCACCCTTTGGTTTACCAGTCTCCTTGTCTGTAAATAGGTTTACTAAAGGCTGCCCTGTTCTTTTGTTTATCTATAAAAGGGACATAAAAGTAATAAACAAAGACAAACCATAACTGAAAGAAAAAAAAAAAAAAAAAGGCACTTAAATCTTATACTTCTGGCATATCCACAGAAAAATACCATTGGGGGGGGGGGGGGGGGGGATGGATGCCGGCAGAACCTACAGCACAAAAATTCCATGTGTAAATCCAGCCTAAGAGCCTGTTCACATCAGCATTAGGCTCACTTAGGTGGCGCAGATTTGGAAGCCATAGTGCAGAATGCTGCACTATTGTTTCCAGTAAAACCACGAACAGCCCATAAAAGGGTAGCCATTAAAGTCAATGCCGGGGGTGGCCGCGGTGCAACAGAACTGGTGCTTCATTAAACCCTTGTTCTGATCCTGTCTGAGCAGAACAAAATGGCAAGCGTATGTGTGAGCCAGCCCTCAGAGTTCTAAAATGTCGAAGGCAAATAAAAATGTAGCACGGTTAATTCAAAGTCCATAGTAATAAATCTATAGGATAATTAAGAGGCCTAAAGTTGGCATCAGTCATTCACACGTGACCACTGGCATTCCGGTAACACTGTCCTGGTATCTAACAGGCTAAAAACAGTGTGCGAGTGTGTGTGGTCACATGACTGACACCATGTTTAGTTGCATTCAGTTATCCTATGGTTACATTACACAGGACTAATATTTGTGCTGTGAAGAGACAAGTCCCTCCTGCACTCATATTAGGCTATGCTCACACATACATCTGTGCCATCAGAGGAGCAGACCACGGAAAACCATAAGACCGTTCTTTCGCACCATGGACACAACCAGCAGCTGACGTAATCCATTGATGAATAGGTTTCGTCGGTTTTCTGCCAGGATGTCCGTGGTTTTACAAGAAATAGAGCTATTGTTTCCACTAATCTCTGTGATGGAGGCCCTTAACGGAGCCTCCAATGCAGATGTGAACAGACTCTAAGAAGGGTATGTAAACAAAATTTCTTACACATTAAGGCCTCATTCACACGACAGGGTCCGAGTGTCGGCCGGGAAAATCGGCCGTTTTTGGCCGATTTTCCCGGCCGGTTTGCATCCGATTTGCATCCGTTCCGATTCCGTTCCGAGTTGCCGTTTATTCCGGCCGATTTGGACCCGATTTGCATCCGTTTTTTTCCCTGTCCGTTTTAAAATCGGATGAATTTCATTTAAATTTGTTGCCACACACAGCCCTTTGTAGATAATGCCACACAGCCCCCTGCAGGTAATGCCACCCAGCCCCCTGCAGGTGATGCCACCCAGCCCCCTGCAGGCGATGCCACCCAGCCCCCTGCAGGCGATGCCACCCAGCCCCCTGCAGGCGATGCCACCCAGCCCCCTGCAGGCGATGCCACCCAGCCCCCTGTAGGCGATGCCACCCACCCTGCCCCCTGTAGGCGATGCCACCCACCCTGCCCCCTGTAGGCGATGCCACCCACCCTGCCCCCTGTAGGCGATGCCACCCACCCTGCCCCCTGTAGGCGATGCCACCCACCCTGCCCCCTGTAGGGGATGCCACCCTGCCCCCTGTAGGGGATGCCACCCTGCCCCCTGTAGGTGATGCCACCCTGCCCCCTGTAGGTGATGCCACCCTGCCCCCTGTAGGTGATGCCACCCTGCCCCCTGTAGGTGATGCCACACAGTCCCCTGTAGGTTGCACCCATCCCCCCCCCCCCCTTCCAGGAGAAGTCACTGACTTCAATGTCCATATATGGACAGTGTAGTCACTGACTTCTCCTGAAGAGGAATTCCCTGCCACAGGTCGGGAATTCCGCTTCAGAAGTGAGTGACGTCACTGTGTCCATATATGGACAGTGTAGTCACTCACTTCTCCTGTAGCGGAATCCCCGGCCATAGAGTCGGGGATTTCGCTGCAGAAGTGAGTGACTTCGCTGTGTCCATATATGGACAGTGTAGTCACTCACTTCTCCTGTAGCGGAATCCCCGGCCATAGAGTCGGGGATTCCGCTGCAGAAGTGAGTCACTTCGCTGTGTCCATATATGGACAGTGTAGTCACTCACTTCTCCTGTAGCGGCATCCCCGGCCATAGAGTCGGGGATTCCGCTGCAGAAGTGCGTGACTTCGCTGTGTCCATATATGGACAGTGTAGTCACTCACTTCTCCTGTAGCGGAATCCCCAATCCCCAGCCGGGGATTGGGGTTTCCGACTCCTACAGCGAGCAATAAAAGATCCTCCTCCTCACATGCACTCTGCACTGTGAGGAGGAGGAGAGAGAGTGCGCGAGCGACGGTAGACCCGGCCATCACTCGGAACACATTCCGGTTATGGCCGTGTATTACCCGGCCCCATAGACTTCTATGGGAGCCGGGCGGCCGGGCACCCGGCTGAAAATAGAGCATGTCCTATTTTTTGACGGGCGGTTTTCCCGGCCGTCAAAAAATCGGTCGTGTGAATAGCCCCATTAGGGGTCTATTATTCCTAATGCAGCCGGGTGCCGGCCGATTTATGAACGGCCGGCACCCGGCCGGGAATCCCTGTCGTGTGAATTCCGCCTAAAGCTATATTTCCTACTCTACAAATAAAAATACTGGACAACTCCTTTAAGCCACAAACATTTTACTTCTCCTGTAACCAGAGCTACACCCCCAATTCTGACAGCTTCAGCATTGAAATCTTAAAATATTAAAATATCTGCACAAAGCTTATTCTGGCATTTTAAAGAAGTGCAGCCTTTATACTAGGCACTGCGCAGTACTCATGATTGAAAAAAACAAACCTCTGCATTATTGGAGTTTAACCCCCTACCCCCTGCTTGCATTCTGGGCCTTAATGACCAAGCCATTTTTTACGTTTTTCCATCGTCACATTCCAAGAGCTATAACTTTTTTATTTTTGCGTCGACATAGCTGTATAAGGTCTTGTTTTTTGCGGGACAAGTTAAACTTTTTAATAGCACCATTTTGGGGTACATATAATTTATTCATTAACTTTTAGTGGGGGGGGGGGAAAGAAGAAAACCTGAAATGTTTTTTTTGCGCCCTAAATCTACATCGTTTACCGTGTGGTATAAATAACACAATAACTTTAGCGGGTTGTTACGATTGCAAAGATACCAAATTTGTATAGATTTTGTATGTTTTACTACTTACACAGCAAAAACGCTTTTTTTTTCAAAATTATTTGTTCTTGCGTCTCCATATTTGAAGAGCCATAACTATTTTATTGTTCCGCCGATGCAGTTGTATGAGGGCTTTTTTTTTTTTGCGGGAAGACTTGTCGTTTTTATTGGTACCATTTGACAGTAGATGTGACTTTTTGATCACTTTTTATCACATTTTTTTTTTTTTAAAGTCAGAATTCACAGAAAACAGCAATTTTTCCATAGTTTATTTTATTTTTTACGGCGTACACGGTGCGGGTTAAAGAGGCTCTGTCACCAGATTATCAAATCCCTATCTCCTATTGCATGTGATCGGCGCTGCAATGTAGATAATAGTAACGTTTTTTGTTTTTTTTAAACGATCATTTTTGGACAAGTTATGAGCAATTTTATATTTATGCAAATGAGCCTTTCTAATGGACAACTGGGCGTGTGTTGTGTTTGTAACATCTGGGCGTGTTTACTTGTTTTACTAGCTGGGCGTTGTGAATAGAAGTGTATGATGCCGACATACGATGCCGACATACGATGCCGACATACGATGCCGACATACGATGCCGACATACGATGCCGACATACGATGCCGACATACGATGCCGACATACGATGCCGACATACGATGCCGACATACGATGCCGACATACGATGCCGACATACGATGCCGACATACGATGCCGACATACGATGCCGACATACGATGCCGACATACGATGCCGACATACACTTCTATTCACAACGCCCAGCTAGTAAAACAAGTAAACACGCCCAGATGTTACAAACACAACACACGCCCAGTTGTCCATTAGAAAGGCTCATTTGCATAAATATAAAATTGCTCATAACTTGGCCAAAAATGATCGTTTTAAAAAAACAAAACAAAACGTTACTGTTATCTACATTGCAGCGTCGATCACATACAATAGGAGATAGGGATTTGAGAATCTAGTGACAGAGCCTCTTTAAATAAGTGTAATAGCTTTATAGTCGGGGTCGTTACGGATGCGGCGATACCAAATATGTGTAACTTTTTTGCTTTATTGTGTTTTTTTTTTTTTAATTAGTAAAGCATTTTGTAAGGGGAAAAAGTGTGTTTTTCATTAACTTTATTCAACTTTTTTTTTACTTTTTTACTAGTCCTACTAGGGGACTTTAATATGCGATCATCCCATCGCCATTATAATACACTGCAATACTTTCCGATCGCCATTATAATACACTGCAATACTTTTGCATTGCAGTGTATTACTGCCTGTACGTTTAAAATGGACAAGCATCTGCTAGGACATGCCTCTGGCATGATCTAGCAGGCATTCAATACAGGCAGACCTGGGGACCTTTATTAGGCCCCCGGCTGCCATCGGAGACAGACACTCGGCGATCTTATCACCGGATGTCAGTGGGATGAGGGGGAGCTCCCTCCCGCTCTCCAAAACCACTCTCCCGCTATTGTGCACCGCATCTGAAGGGTTAAACAGGTGAGATCGATACTAATATCGATCGGACTCAGTCGAGCAGGGACGCCCCCCAGCTACATCTGGCAGCTGAGAGCAGGGAGATTTGACGGCTCCCTGCTCTGTTTACTTTATTCAGATGCAGCGCCGTGGAATGGCGGCGCTGTAGAATAAAGCCCACTAATGACCGCCGTGAAAAGGCTTATCGGCAGTCATTAAGCAGCTAGAGACGTGTGACAATAAGCGTGTCAGTTTCCAAAGACCACAGCTATTAGCTAAAAACAGTTATTCAACTTTTTAGGGAATTTAATGCTTCAAAACATTTGCCTTTCCCATTTCTTTCTAAATGGTGACATGCTAAAGTTTTAAAACTATAGTGCAGACAGCCCTGACCTCACTGAACGCCGCTGGAATGAATAATATGGATTCATAACTAGCCCTAATTGCACAATGGAAAAAGGCAAAGAAAAATTGGTCCGCTCACCACTCATGCAAATCGGAAACGCCACATCCCATCGTCCATCGGTGCTCGGGAAAAGAATCTACGTCTCAGGTAGGGAACCGAGGAAAGTAGTGAACGCTGAGCGTTCGCTGCCCGGGATTTTAATCACTTGTTTTTTTTTTATGTGATCCCAACAGCCTTGCATTTTTACTTTTCATCATGTGCCAGACCTCGCACTACTTTCCTAATTGCACAATGCTCTTGTGCTTGAAAGGAGGCAAAATTTGGCACTTCATTTCCTAGATCTAGTGGAGACCCTACCATAACAAGAGATTTTTATAAAACAGAAAAATGAGAACCTACCATATATTGATGCCCAAGGTTTGAAATAAGCAGGTACACTAGCATATATGGATGATACACA
This sequence comes from Rhinoderma darwinii, assembly GCF_050947455.1. Lineage (NCBI taxonomy): Eukaryota > Metazoa > Chordata > Amphibia > Anura > Rhinodermatidae > Rhinoderma > Rhinoderma darwinii. The sequence goes on from NC_134687.1 coordinate 424,193,686, forward strand.
CATTTGGGCATGTAAGCACTTCTTACCTTTACTTCACCACAGTGCTTGAAAAAGTCTACCACCTCTTCAACCGTCACATTATCATTCAGGCCCTGCATATAGATTGTGTTGTTCTCCGGTTCCTCTTCAGGCTCCATAGGGGGCACTAAATACACAATATTTATTGAGGATTTTACAAAAACCTTAAAAAAATGTTTTTAAATATTTAAAACACTGCACGTTAGATTTAACAGGTTCTTTTTTTCATCCAGTTATGATTCTCAGAAGGTAGACAAGTGCTTGTGTGATTTAATTTTTTTTTCAAAATGTACTTACCAAAATCAAGTTCAGGGCCGTCATCCAGAAGTCCTGGCAGATTAAAGAACAAAAAAAAAATATATAAGTCACTTAAGAAAATGCAACCTGTACTACACAAACAATCACAAAGCTACAAAATACCAAAGTATGGGGCTTCAAGGGCACACAAATGGGGGAGGGGCATAAGAACCATCTCTGGCAGATTGGTACTTTATTAATACCTTCGCATTCACAGGGATGAAACACCACAAACCATGAGAATTCTGCACACTTACTGCTTGCTACCTACTACTGAAGTAGTATGGTAGCAGTAAAAGACCAAGCGTTTAAGTGGTGCCAAGTATCCTTAACATTAAAAACCAAGAGTCTATAAAAAGTTTGTGTGCCCAAGTGTGTAGCTTTCACACCCAATGTTGTGCAGTCATTTTCGGTTTCCCCACATTACACACAATCAGATATCCATTTGTGTTGTTTCCTGTTGTGTAACTACATAAACCATGTATACCCCTAAGTAATGCCGGCCAGACCCTTTTGCACATAAGACATTTTACACCATAGTTTTAATGTGACCAAAAAAAAAATTCAAAAAAAATTTTGTTGGAAAAAAATAAATAAAAAAAAAGTAAAAAAAGGGAAGGGACATTGTTCTGTGTTACACTACCCATTTGTAATACTCAAAAACTTACCACCAGGCTTACTGAAGCCAGCTCGCTCTCCACCGCTGCTGGGAGAATAAAGGTGAAGAAATGAAGGCCTTTTCCCTTTAAAGAGCCATAAAGCATTCTGGGCCACGAAGGGGGTTCAAGGGTACAGAGCCGGCAGTGGCTTAACATGTCCGTACAAATCATGTCTCAGCGTAGCACTAATCTTCTAAGTATGTTTGTATAGTTTTAAGTCCTTTCTTTACATTTATACACTTCTAAACATTGTAGTTTTAAAACCTTAAATGACTGTATTAAGCGTGCAATGCTTAAGTGACACATCACATTTTAGATCACTGAAATTCCAATGACATAAATGACTGCCACTTACTTAAAATGTCGAGAGGACTCATGCCAGAACTTAAACTAGGGTATTAAGGCACTAGGGGCCATGGAGAACACGAAGTAAAGCTTCCTATATTGCTTGAGCGAAAGGTTTCATTATGATGCTAGAACCAATAACATGTGGACATTGGGATGTCTGTAGCTATACCTCTACGGTTTACCCAGGCAACCTTAGAACACTTAGATCATAAGCATTGCACCTTTAATACAAGTAGTTCCATCTTTATTTTAAAAAAAAGTTACGTTTATAAGAATTTCGGCCCTTAAAACCTTACAAGATCACAGATCTATAATAAGTTTATATTTTAATTAACCCTTGCACCATACAACTGGGTTACTCTACTATCCAAGATTCACATTCTATTGTATTGACATTATATTCTAATTAAACTATTAGTCTGTTAAAATTAGACATTTCCTCTCCATTTAGACATCGAGTCCCACTTTTCATTATGCTGCCGGCTGAGTGGGTACTTTTTAGAACTGTAGTGTAAACAACGCTCTCACTTTGTAACCTGTGGCATATAAATTTGACAAAGCATGTTAAAATAAAGGGATTTTCATGTGCATCCAAGTAAAGCAATACATATCCAAACAATCAAGGCAATACATGTGATATTAACTTGGGGGTGAAACAGAATGTAACCTAGCTTGTGATAGCTCTGAAAAACCCGCCCAATACTTCATAAAGCTGTATAATTTAAACAATGTCCCCACCACTCTAAACCTAAGGCCTCATGCACACGACCGTGTTCGTAATTACGAGCATGGCCGGCCACGGGTAGCCGGCCGCTTTTCCGAGCCGTGCTCCCATTATAAAGTATAGCAGCACGGCTCGTAAAATAAAAAAATAGAACATGTTCTATTTTTTTTTTTAACAGCACGGGCACCTTCCCGTGAGAAAACGGGAAGGTACCCGTGGCTAACAGAAGTCTATGGGTCCGTTATCGCGGGTCGTAATTACAACCCGCAATAACGGGTGTTTTTACGGTCGTGCGCATGAGGCCTAAGGCTGGGTTCACACGACCTATTTTCAGACGTAAACGAGGCGTATTACGCCTCGTTTTAAGTCTGAAAATAGGGCTACAATAGGTCGGCAAACATCTGCCCATTCATTTGAATGGGATTGCCAACGTACTGTGCAGACAACCTGTCATTTACGCTTCGTCGTTTGACAGCTGTCAAACTACGACGCGTAAATTGACTCCCTCGTCAAAGTGCAGGACACTTCTTTGCAACGTAATTTGAGCCGTTCTTCATTGAAGCCAATGAAGAGCAGCTCAAGATTTACGAGCGTCAAAGACGCCTCGCATAATACGAGGAGGAGCTTTTACGTCTGAAACGACGCAGCTGTTTTCTCCTGAAAATAGTCTGTCTTTTCAGACGTAAAAGACACTTATCGTGTGCACATACCCTTACAAGTTAAGTTAAAATTGCATTATCCAGTCCTGTAAGCCATTTGTACTACCCCATACCAGTACAGCAGAATGCAGAACAAGTGCTCCATGTGTAAATTAAGATTAAAGCAAATCTAACACAAGAGGCAGGTTTTCCAGAGCGTATTAAAACCGGTACATTGTAACTGCCAATATAAAACAGACTGCAAGGAAAAGTAGAGGGCACAGCACAATGAAGCTGGTCAGCTCCACAAACTATTTAACTGTTGACCAAGGCTAGGGCCACAAGGCGACTTCGGTCGCGGACAGAGATCGATGTGTGCCCCTGCGTGCATCGCACATAATTAAAGTGGCCGTGTTGCATCCTACAGGTTTCCGCAGGGCGACTAGCAGCAACCTGTAGGTCACAAAGCAGGCACAATCGCTTTAGATTACATGCGATGCATTGCATGCAGGGACATACAGCGATCTTTGGCCGCACGACTTGTGTCGTGGCCAAAGTCACCATGCAGCCCTAGCCTCAAGCTGCACAAAACAATGCAGTGTACCCTTGCTTTAGTACAGGACACCAAAAGCAATGTGGGTAGTAAAAACAAAAACTAAAATAAAGCTATAAACTCATAACTGCAGAGCTCTGTGCAGCTTTATATGAAATGAACATGCATACTTACTCAAACCCTGTCCCTACACTTGAGTGTAAGGGACAGGATTAGACTCATGTGGGAGGTGCCCAAACAAATGAATTATAAACCAATGAGTGTCTTGGGCCTGAAGACCCAGATAGCCCTAATAGTGCTGCTCTGAAAGGTAAAAAAACACAACCATTAATATTGCAGTAATGATCAGACATCCATTATGCACTTTTCCCAATAGGACTCTTCAGAACAGCACACCGGGGCCATCAAAGATACTGTATCAAAATGAAAACATTTAAATAAGCAATGGAGGAATTTAACAGACGTAAACCCATGACTGCTGTTGTACAACCAAAGAAAGCCATACGTTTGGCTCTTAATAGAATATATTTCAGAAGCCACATCGACCCATATTTAAAAATATTTTTTTTTGAAAAAAAAAAAACACCTCTGCGGACTTCAGGTTACGTAAAGGAGGCAGCTTTTTTTCCTCTTCCTTATTTGTGTGCAACCAATATTAAGGTCAGTTAACTCAAAAGCGAGTGACAGCTGGGGGGGGGAGGGAACCCAGCAACAATACCAGCACTTACTAGAGATGGCTAAGTACAGTAAAAAATAGTGTAGTACCGTGTTGGCCAGAAACAATATGCAATGTTAAATACCTGTGTGTCAAAAAAAGACAAAAGTATAGAAGGTATGATACCTTTATTGGCTAACCATAAAAGTTCTATATGCGGCTTTCAGAGCGCACAGGCACCTTCTTCAGGCTGTTTACAAATGACTTCGAAAAAAGCACATTATGTTACACAAAGACAATTAGTGCATGAAGTGATACATCATTAAGATAAGCCGGGGCAATAAAACTGAGCTTATAGGGGTGATGACTTAGGAGGTAAGGCATCTGGGAGTCAGTCTGATGAGGGATGTGACGTGTGTCCATGTAGTGGCTCATAAATCCAGGTGTTAGATTGAGGCCTTGTGTCAATGACTGGAATTTTATCATCATCTTGAATTCCCAAATTATTCTCTCTATTTTTAAAATGACCCTTTAGTATTAGGACTTTTAAATCTGCCAAACTGTGATCAGGTCCAGAGAAGTGTTTTCCCACGGGTGTATCCACCTCCTGTTTTATTGTATGTCTGTGAAGATTGATCCTGGTTTATAGTTTTTGTATTGTTTTGTATGGTCACATCCCCCATCAGACTGACTCCAGATCCCTTACCTCCTAAGTCATCACCCCTATAACCTCCATTTTATTGCCCCGGCTTATCTTAATGATATATCACCTCATGTACTAATTGTCTTTGTGTAACATCTAAATGTTGTGCTTTTTTCGAAGTCATTCATTTGTAAATGCCTGAAGAAGGAGCATGTGTGCTCTGAAAGCCGCATATAGAACTTTTATGGTTAGCCAATAAAGGTATCATACCTTCTATAGAGATGGCTAAAGCAGCCATATGAACCATTACCTATTTGTGCTGCACTCAAGGCAGTGTGTGTTTTGAGAGGATACCTAAAGCAAATATTTCTCTATAGAAGGAAGAATTAACGTTAGTTGATAGATTGTAGATATCCCTCTTACCCCATGCCTCCACGGCCTCCCCTACCACCACGGCTCATGCCACCTCTGTCAAACATGCCCCGACCCCTGCCACGGGACTCTGAACCTCCAGAGCTGCGGCCTTCAGAGCCAGAGAAACCTTGGTGAGACTCCTGACCATATGATCCTTTGCTGCTTGAGTGATCTTGACGGTAACTGCCTAAAAGACAAGCAAGGCAACAGATTTAAAACGTGGCATGTTTTTAATCTGATTATTACATTGTTGCAGCATGAACCAACATGAAGTATCCTTTGAAGCCATTAGTGACAATGAGAAATAAGTAGCCGAGCTTTAACAGATTGCCCTTTTTTATTTGCATGCATATTAACAGAGCTGTAAAGAGATCAAAATCTCACACAGGGAATAGATTTCTATAGCGCTCCATCATTACTCACTCTGCTGGCCATAACCAGTGCTCTGTTGGCCATATTGACTTGGGGGCTGGCTGCTATAACTTGAAGTAGGAGGTGGGTAGCTTGTGGGAGGAGGTTGCTGCTGCTGCTGTTGCTGCTGTTGATAGCTGCTTTGTTGACCATAGCTACTTTGCTGCCCATAGCTTCCTGATTGGCCATAGTTACTTTGCGGAGTATAGGTGCCCTGCTGTCCATAGCTACTTTGTTGAGTGTAGGAGCTGGGTTGGGAGTAGGAGCTCTGCTCATAGCTCGAAGGCTGGGATGTTGAATAGCTAGAAACAAAATTGTGATTTAATACATAATCTGCAACAATTTATATTATATTTCTATCCTACAATGTTGAATTAAAAAAAAAAAAAAGAAAAAAAGAAGGTAAGGAAAGCAGTTCAGTTTCTCTCAGAAGGCGATAATACAGCAGCGTGCAAGAGCAGTATGGTAAACCTTTCCCAAATAAAACTTTTAGTAAGGGCCAATGCACACAATGCATATTAAAGGGGTTATCTGGGGACCAAAAATTGCTTTGCATTCATATATTAATGTAAAATGTAGTCACTAATGTACTTTAATTAAAAATTCAGTACTAAATGGTGCCTTTCAAACCCGGTGAATTGTTCCCGGAAGTCCTGGAGCTTTTCTAATATTGATGATGCGCCGACACAGCCCCACGTGATTCAGGGCCTCCTGTGCTGTTCGTATCTACGTTTTATCAATGGCATGACCACAAGGGGCTGTCACATTGCCTATTGGAGTCTCCAAGCAGAGCATCAGTTGATGCTCTGTCCGGAGACTCAAGCACTGCTGCCAACGTCACTGTCCTTATAAGGGCAGTGACATTGGCAGCAGTAGTGGATGCCCCGAGCAGAGCATCAGCTGATGTGTTAACATCCCTTGCTTCTGGTCCTGGCTTTTTCCTGTCTTGTAACTCACCAGACCCATGATCCCTTGCTGCATATGAGAAGACAGCTTACCACCACTCTACCCCCTCTCCCGCCTTCCTCCACAGCATCAGTTAATTGCATACTGCCAAGCCCCAATTTTCACAGGCTCATTGCCTGCTCTAATTAGTCACAGAGCTCTCTCCCTGAACTGTCACAAACTCTTACATACTAATAGTATATGGGGGGGAAGGGTGTTTGTTTCTACACAGGGATGATATAACCCCATCATCCCTGTATACGACCTGTGTATAACCCCCATTCCGGTATCATTCTATACAGGGATGAAGGAGATTATATACAGGAATGACGGCCCTATCATTCCTGTATATAACTCGATCACTGTATTTATGTAACCCCTGTAATCACTGTAGATGCCATTGGGGCGGGTGACGAGCATTGAGGCATAACATGAAGTGAATGGGACCGGGTATGTGGCAGAAGAGAAATCTGAAAGGAGGGGGCGTGGTCAACGAGAGAGGATGAGGGGGTGTGTAGGAGGAGAGAGAAAGCAGGTAGTGCAGAAACTCAAGAGAGAAGGAGGGGGCGTGTACTAGCAGAGACTACCTTCCGTGTCTGCTCAGCCAGCACATCCGGCTGAGCAGCGGCATAGCTTGTCAAACTACGTTTACAGGCAGTGGGATCAGAGGCGAAGCTCTGAAGAGCCCATGAAACATTCGCCTGACCCGCTGCCTTTAAACCTAGTCGATGACGAGCCGTGCCTCTGCTCAGCCGGAAGAGCAAGAACGTCAGAGGAAGTGAAAAATTTACCCTGGGTGCACGTGACCGCTAATTAGATGTAACGGTTCCAAAAATAAACAGACATAAGTTTGGCCATTTTTTTTCTATTCACCAGAAAAGTATAGAAAAGTGTATGACTGACCGATTAGCGTCATATACTTCTCTTCAATCCAGCCCAGCTTGATTCACAGCACAATCTCGCGAGATAACGCTGTGACGTCACTTACACCCACAGGTCCTTCACTGGAGCGACTGAAGACTTGAACAGACCGCCCCCAGCTGCTGCAGGTTCGGATAAAAGTCCTGGCACGCCTGTAGACTGCCTGTTCACTCTTCCGTCACTCCGGTGAAGGACTGGTGCGAGGAAGGGACGTCACAGCGTGATCTCACGAGATCACGCTGTGCATCAAGCTGGGCTGGAATGAAGAGAAGTGTAGGATGCCGATTGGTCAGCATCATGCACTATTCTATGCAATGCCCACTTGGTGAATAGGGAAAAAAACAAAAAAAACCCCGTTGGGCATTTAGAAAAACTTTGCAGAAATCAAAAGATGTTCATAGCTTTGTCTAAAAAAAAATAATATATATAAAAAAAAATATATACAAAAAAAAAAAAAAAGTGATTCGCTACATCAAAGCACGTGTTAGATTAGGTAGGAGATAGGGAGGTTACAAACTGGTGACAGAGCCGCTTTACGTTAAAATATAAATCATTTCTGCCCAACCACTAACTCAATTGGAATAAGGCTCTATAGTCTGGTGAGAAAAGTTTGTCCATATATCCTAGCTTTTCCAAGCGCTAGTAATTTTCTTAGATTCATAACGCAGTATACTTCAACAAAAATAAGATACCTTGTTGGTGGGTAAGATGGAGGAGCAGTCACTTGCTGCATTGGATAGCTTGATGGTACTTGCGGATAACTATAGCCGCTTTGACTATAGCCCATGTTGGTCTGAGCATAGGAGACTGAACTTTGAGGAGGCTGACTGGTTTCTGCTGGTTTGCTTCCATCTGGAGGTCTAGTGGAAGGTTAGAAGAAACATGCTTTCACTAAAGCATCTAGTAAAACTCAGGACAACTTCCTCAGCTAATTAGAAGAGGGAGCTAAAAATCTATTCCTAATAGAATGCTAGAGCTCATGCATTAAAAAAAACACTTCAAAACAGTAGTACGCGTATTTCATTAGCACTTGGCATTCCACATTAAATTGTAGCACAAAACCTAGATGATGTCAGATGCATTAGCTTATGTATTACATTCAGAGAAGGTATAGAAGGCAGTTTTAGGCCTCATTCAGGTCTGTGTCAGACTTCCGTTCATGGGTTCTGTTAGACCTTTCAGTCAGAGGAACCCATGTGCGGAAAAGTCAAATGGAAACCATAGCTTCCGTTGCAAACGGTTTCTGTTTGTCTCCGTTCCGTAAGGTTTCTGTTTAGCGGAAACAATAGCACAGTCTACTACACTATTGTTTCAGGTTAATAACAAAAGACAAGCAGAAACCCTACGGAATGGAGACAAGCAGAAACCCTACGGAATGGAGACAAGCAGAAACCCTAAGGAATGGAGACAAGCAGAAACCCTAAGGAATGGAGACAAACAAACCATTTGCAACAGAAGCATTACCATTGAAATCAATGGTAATGCAAACTGAAGTTATGGTTTCCGTTTGGCTTTCTGTTCATTGGTTCCCCTGACGGAAATGTCTAACGGAACCCACGAACGGAAGTCAGATGCAGACGTGAACGAGGATTAGACTATTTCAGTACTTGTCAAGCATTTCAGCAATACCAGCTCAAGCCATAACTTTACATAGAACACAAACTTATTTTTTTCCTCCCGTAAATACTGGCGTAAATACGGTTCCTTTGTCACACGTGTTCGACCCGTATTCCACCAGTATTTACGGACACGTGCCCGTAAATACGGGTCCGTTATCACCAGTATTTCACCCGTATTTACGGACCAGTTTTCTCTGCACTAATCGGCAGCCCCTTCTCTCCATCAGTGATGGGCTTGTGCATGCCAAAATTACGGCCTGAAATAGGACATGTTCTATATTTTTCAACGGCCCGGGCACCTTCCCGTAAGCAAACGGGAAGGTACCCATGGCCAATAGAAGTCTATGGGCCTGTAATAACTGGCCGTAATTACAGGCATTTTTACGTTCGTGTGCATGGGGCCTAAGGAGCTACTGTAATGTAAAAAGTCTTATAATCAAAGACCATGGCAGAAAGCATTAGTCCGGTTATTACCTTGCTGGAGCAGTAGTAGCAGGTTGTTGTCCATAGGAAGGGTATGCCGGCTGGGAACTGTAAGTGGATGGTGCTGCATATGAAGCCTGTGTAGTCGCAGTCGTTGCGGTGCTGCTATCATAGCCTGTTGTTCCATAGCCTGGTATTGGCTGACTATAAGCCTGAGGTGCTGCTGGAGCAGTATACGCTACGGACAGAAGATAAAAAAATAAAAAAAAGAAGGACGTTAAAAACACACCTTATTGATTTATCAAACCGAATAAAACTTCCATACAAGAGCTATATAGACGTCCACAACTTTCTAGTGGCAATACACCAGTCACACTGCGTAGCTGGAGAAGTTACGTACTTACATTTTAAAGTAGACATTTTACGTCTGTATAATATACGTTAAATAGCAAGGTGTACAAACCATTTTATGGCCTAGCAACAACTCAGCCACTAAGCATTAGATCATGACATTTTTGAAAAGAATCCGCCAGAAAAAAAACAAATCTCTAATGATTAGGTATGAAACCAGGTATATGGAGTTACAGTAGTACCCCAAAAACGGAACAGGTGCCATATATGGTCGCGTGCGTAAGCCCAAAGACAAAGGTTTTGTTGGCAATCTGCAAAAAATGGAGGCAAAGGTGTGCATAGGAGCAGTAGATACAAAAGGATATTTATTGAAGAGTACCTCCAAATAAACAATGAAAATAAATGTTTACGTTAAAGGCTGATAAAATATGATGTCTTTTTTTTTTCTGAAGTGTATGTATTTTGGGAAACTATTTTTTATAATATACTGTAATTCTAAAGGTTTATACACGACTGAATATAACGGTTGAAAACGAAGCAAAAATTGTAGTAACTTACTCCTGTTCGGAGTTCTACCTTATATTCTTCTTGTATCCATAGATGTTCAACCTGCAAGGGCCACAGGACGACAGCTAGCAGGGACAACACATCCGCGTACCAAAGGGGAGGGGGGTGGGGTGGAAATACGTACAAGAGGCTAAAGCAGGTCTTAGAGCCACGATAGTGCCCACGGCGTAGGAAGATGGCTCTTAACTCCAGCAGGTTGATGGTAAGAGTTGAATCCTGTGGGGACAACAGCCCCATAAACTAGAGGTTTGGAAATGTTCCTACCCACTCAAGGAGACTGTGTGCCAATTTAGCGGTAAGGAAGGAGCGACCATGAGAGATGGCTGGGGAGAAGATCCACCGCTGAATATTGGATGGACAGAAAGAGGAAATAGAATCCACGCTTCCTCTGCTGTAACTACCACAGACAGTAACGAAGTGCAGGGATTGTGAATAGACATCCCGTGGAATGTCTATTCACTGTCTAAACACTTCAGTATTGTTAATTTGTTAGTATAAGACAGCACATAAGGATCTAACAGGATCCCTATGCGCTGTGTAAATGAATGGAGAGGAGTGCATGATGCTGATTGGTCAGCGTCATACACTCCCCTGTACAACGCCCACTTGGTCTAAAGTAAAAATACACCCACTTGGGCATTAAAGGAACAGTGTCATCACAAATTATTTTTTTATATGTTAAAGATGTTAGTGCTTTATTAAAAACGTTTGTATTCATTTGTGTGTTTGTGTTTTACTTTTTCTTATTTTTACACTTTTTCTTCCCTATGGGGGCTGCCATTTTTTGTTCCATTTCTGTGTGTGTCGATTAACGACACATACAGACATGGAATACGGCAGCCACAGTCCCATAGGGACTGCGAACGGCTCCCGTCCCATTGACTGCAGTGTACGGCGTCTGTGTGGGAACTGCGCATGCGCCGCTCCCACACAGTCCTATTCGAAATTGGCGCCGTCCGGCGCCATTTTCCTGTGGACCGGAAGTCGCGGCCGGACAGTAATATTACTACTTCCGGTCGCGGCTTCCGGATTTATGCACTTGCACCAGCGACAGCAAACGGAGCGGACGGGCCGGAGGGAGCCGCGGCGGCAGGAGCAGGTAAGCGATTTCAATGTATGTTCGTGTTTTTGTGTGTTTACTACTGTATGTAAACCTACTACACTGTGGGTTAGCTCAAAAAATGGCGACACAGTGTAGGAGGTTCAAACCCCTCGTTTATCCCGGCACTAGCCAGGATAAAGGAGGGGGGGATGCCGAGAGCTCACTAGAGCGAGGGCTTTTAACCCAATGTTGCAATGCTGCAATTTTGGGAACAGCTCCATCTAGTGACCAAAAATGGGTAGTATTATAAATTAGAATTTATAATATTTCCTGGCTCGTGCAAAAAAAAAAAAAAAATTTGAACAATGTTTAATCACCCACACACTAAATGTTTAAATTTTAAAAAAAAAACATGTTTTTCTGGCAACACATTCCCTTTAAGCAACTCTTTAGCATAAATCTAAAAACGCTAATAAAGTGGTAAAAATAGATCGTTTTTTTTTTTAAATAAAAAGCATTACTGTCACCTACATTACAGCGCCGATCTCCTTATGTAGGAGATAGGGCACTTATGTGGTGACAGAGCCTCTTTACATTTTCGGGCCCGTACCCAGACTGAACGGAAGAGCCACAAACTGGTAATTGTGAGCAGGCACTGCAAAGTGAAGGAAGCGTTGGTGGGACTGGCAAATACGGTACTTTATGTCCACTGGGGAAAACAACTCCTTGTTCCATTGAAGCAATGACTGATCGGAAGGAGTCTATGCAGAGATGGTGGACCTGAACATACTCGTTGAGAAGCATCGAGGTCTAGGATTAGTCAAACTGAGCTATCCGTTTTTGGCACCACAAATAGGTTTGAGCAGAACCCCGAGATCTTTGGACCGGGAAATTACCCCTTAACCCCTTCCTGCTTTGACCACTTTCGACCTTCCTCAGAGCCTCATTTTTCAAATCTGACAGGTTTCACTTTATGTGGTAATAACTTTGGAATGCTTTTACCTATTTTTTTTTTTTTTGCAGAATTTCATTTTTAATCAATTATTTTGTAACAAAAGGTTTTACCAGAGAAATGCAACTCAATATTTATTGCCCAGATTCTGCAGTTTATTCCACGTGGCCCAAGTGTGGTAACGTGCTGAAGCACAGGCCTCAGAGGCAAAGAAGCACCTAGTGGATTTTGGGTCTCCTTTTTATTAGAAAAATATTTTAGGCAACATGTCAGGTTTGAAGGGCTCTTGCGGTGCCAAAACAGCGGAAATCCCCCAAAAGTGACCCAGTTTGGGTAACTAGACCCCTCAAGGAAAATATCTAGGGGTATAGTGAGCATTTTGTCCACACAGGTTTAATGTAGAAATTTTTGGAAGTAGGCCATGAAAGTTAAGATCTACATTCTTTCAAAGAAAATGTGGAATGTGAGAATAAATTTGCTTAACCTCTTCACGCGCGGCACCACAACTCTACGTCCTACAGAGGGCTTGCTTCCCGCATCAGGACGTACAGTTGCGGAGCAGTTCCCGGCGCACAGGGTCCTAACTGACAGTGTCCGTGAACCGGGAGGTCAGCTGTCCCCGACAGCTGACACTCCAGTCTTGCCGGTCAGCGGACCATCGCCGCTAATTTCGGCAGTTAACCCCATAAATGCAGCCACTACCACATTTAAGGGGTTTGAAGCACATCGGCAGCCCCCACGAAGTGATTTTGCGGGCTGCCGATGCTTGTCATGGCAATCGGAGGCCAGACAATGACCTCCGGGTTGCCATGTACGGAAGCCTCGGAGGAGCAACCTCCGGCCGGACCTCCGAGGCTTCCTGTCAGTGTGACGGTCACGTCACAATGACAGTTGGAATGAATTACACTATGTGTGTAGTGTAATGTACTCTAGCAGCGATCAAAGCTGCAAGTCTAAATGTCCCCTAGTGGAACAAGTAAAAAAAAAAGTAATAAAAAAGGTTTTTAAAAAAAAAAAAAAAGTGTAAAAATATAAGTTATATAAACAAAAAATGCTTTTTTTCCAATAAGACTTTCATTATAGGAAAAAAATGAACACGTTAAAAAAAAATACACATTTCATATCACCGTGTTCATAGCGACCCAAACCATAAAACTGTAATGTTATTTTTTCCCCGCACGATGACCACCAAAAAAAAAAAAGATTTTAAAAAGACCCACTATTTTTTGGTTACCACCTCTCCCAAAATAAATAAAAAGTGATCAAAAAGTCGCATGTACCCGAAAATAGTACCAATAAAAACTACAATCCGTCCAGTTATGCCTCTCAGAAACAGAAAAAAAATGATATTGCGCAAACGCTGCAAAACATAAAAAAAACTATATACATATGGTAACGCCGTAAACAAACCGGCCCGCAGAAGTAAAATTGTCATTTATAGCGCAGTGAACGCCACAAAAAAAAAACAAACTAAAAAAACATTGTCGGGGCGTGGCCTAGCGGTGAATGTGAGAGGACGTGTGTGACCGGAGCTCCTGCTGTACTCATCCTATAAGGTCCATATATCCCGTAAAATTCGGGGAAAATAGCTTCCCCAGGGTCTTACCAGAGTCTGGAGGTGGAGGAGCACGAGTACCCGGCCATAATGACGCGCTCCAAGAAGCAGAAGTCGCCGCCAGCGAGTCCCGGGTCCCGCGCTCAAGATGGCGCCGAGGAGAAGGAAGGCCGCAATAGAGGCCTCCGGCAGGAAGTTGTGGAAAAGCTGGAGAGGTTCGCCCGCACGCCGAGAGCAGGGGGGGCGGCTGCACAGCAGCGAAAGTCGGCTGGAGAGCAGGCAGCTGGAGGCCCATCTTATGGATCCAGGTACTCTCCTTTGGCGGGGGACATGAGAAGTGAGGAGGAGGAGGAGATGAGTGGCGCCATGCAGGATCAGCCGGGTGCTGGAGGGAAAAGTGGAGTGAGGAAGGAGGAACCCTCCCTAAAGGACATTTTGGCAGCGGTGAAGCAAAATTCTATGGTCCTTAATACCTTAGCAAGCCAGATGGGTGGATTGAAGGAGGACATTTTGCTGCTCAGGAATGATTTGCAGAAAGTTGCGGAACGCACCACTGCCGTGGAAGGGAGAGTCTCAGACATGGAGGATGCGATTCCTCACATAAAGCAGGATGTGCAGGCACACTCGCAGGCAGTGGCGACATTGCTGGCTAAGACAGACGATATGGAAAATCGGCTGAGACGGAATAACGTTCGCCTTGTGGGGGTTCCGGAAAGAGTGGAGGGAACGAATCCGGATGACTTCTTTGAAAAGTGGCTGATGGACACATTTGGCAGAGAGGAATTGACCCCTTTATTTGCGGTGGAGAGAGCGCACAGGGTGCCGACCAGACCTGGCCCTCCGGGAAGGCCGCCGAGACCGGTGCTGATAAAGATTCTACATTATAAAGATAGAGACAAGATCCTGAGGAAAGCTAGAGAACGTCAAGACATCTCCTTTAATGGGGTGAAAGTGTCTTTCTTCCCGGATTTCTCTATGGAAGTACAACGGAAAAGATCACAGTTTATGGATATAAAGAGACACCTAAGGGCGTTACAAGTGCAATATTCCATGATGTATCCTGCCCGTCAGAGTGGTGGCGCTGGGCACAACTTCCTTTTTCGAGACACCGAGAGAAGCGGTTAGATGGTTGGATACCCATGAAAGTCAGCTGAGACCGGCAGAGGGACGGCGTTGATCCGGAACAGACTGGCTGACAAAAGGAGGCTGGGGTTGCGGGACTGAACCAGGTGTCGTAAAAAGTTGCAAGATATGGCATTGAGGGTTTCTGGTCATGTTTGGACTTGGAGCTGGAGGGCATGGTTGCGGTGAACGCGGAAGACCGGAAGAGGAGGAATGTGTTTATGGACATTGAGGGGTACCGATATGTTGAAGGGAAGGTAGTTTATTTGCAAGAAAATGGCAGCGGGAGGGATGGTCAGTTACGCGGGAAAAGTGCATAACGAGTTATGGTATTGTTGAATGTACGGTGGGCGGAGTTGACCTGCCGACGCTTGTTATGGGTAATGGCAGATACGTTCTGTCGCCCCAACCCTTGGAAAGGGGTAGGTTTACGGGGGAGGGTGCAGGGGGGGGGGGGGGGGGGGAGGGAGGGAAAGAAGACCCAGCCGGTCGGATATGTACAATTACGAGAACAGGAAAGGATGTGTTGGGATATGTTGAGGGATGATGGGATCACTTAATTGTTTGTCCTGGAATGTACGGGGCCTGCGGGAAGCCAGGAAAAGACAGGCGGTATTTGATTTTATTAGGAAACAGGAGTCGAGGGTGATAGGATTACAGGAGACGCATATGACTAGGGATTCAGTTTCCATGTTGCATAGGGCCTGGGTAGGCCATAGTTTTCATTCTTACCATACTACATATTCAAGGGGGGTGAGTCTTCTCATACATAGGGCAGTGCCATTTATATGTCACGACTCCTTCCAGGATGGGGAGGGGCGGTATGTGGGGGTACACTGTACGATGTATCATTGGAATTGTGTGTTGGTGGTGTTGTATGTCCCCCCTCCATTTTCTAGCGGATGTATCAAGAAAGTGGTGGAGGAACTGGCTAGGTACCCGGAGGTGCCGCTACTAGTGATGGGGGATTTTAACGCAGTATTGAATACCAATATGGATAAATTCGGCATGACAGGGGGAGGTTTAACAGCGTTTGGCCATCTTGTTGCTGAAATGGGTTGGCGGGACATATGGAGGGATAAACATCCAAATAGCTATCAGTATTCTTGTGCGTCTTCCACATATCAGTCTTTATCCAGGATAGACCTAATCTTGTGCTCTCCGGCAGCGGTACCCTTTATAGCCCAGATAGAATACTTGCAAAGAGCGTTATCAGATCATTCTCCTTTGTTAATGAAGGTAGAGACGGAGGGGAGGACAGGGCGGGGGCAAGGGTGCTGGAAACTCAATGCCTTTTGGCTGAAGCTGATAGATAATAAACAAATTTTAGACCTCATAAAGGAATACTTTCAATTCAACTCGGGAACGGTACCGCAAGAGATACTGTGGGACGCGATGAAGGCGTGGCTGAGAGGGGTGTTCATCCAGCACATTTCAGCAGTAAAAACACGGTCTAGACAATTAGGAGAAGCGCTGTTGGAAAGGGTAACGGAGACAGAAAGGCTACATATAGTAGATAACACACCAGACACACTGAAGCATTGGGTGGAGGCGCAGCGGTTGTTAAAACAGCATCAGTTGGAGAGGGCAGATAACAAAAGGATGTTTTTAAAACGCTAATATTATGAGGAGGGGGAAACTACTGGACGGCTGTTGGCAAGGATGGCGCAGGCTCAGAGGGAGAATAATTACATACACACTATTAAAGGGGAGGGGGGGAAGTTGGAGACGGATACAGGACAGATTTTGAAAGGGTTTCAGCAGTTTTACTCGGATTTGTATGCCTCTAGGGCAGAGCACACACCTCAGCAGCTGGAAGAGTATATAGGGGAGACAGAACTTCCTAGGTTGGGAGGGGAGGAGAGAGGGACATTGGAGGAGCCCATATCTCTGGAGGAACTCCAGGCGGCTATAGGGATACTGGCCAGTGAAAAGGCGCCGGGGCCGGATGGTCTTCCGGTGGAAGTTTTTAAGGAATATGGGGAGGAGCTCGTACCGCAGTTATTGGCCACTCTTTTAGATAGCTTTGATAGGGGCGGCTTCCGGAAACAATGTATGAAGCGACTATAGTAGTTCTGCCGAAAGAGGGGAAGGATCCCCAGCTCCCGGGCTCTTATAGACCAGTTTCCCTACTGACGGCGGATATTAAAATCATGGCGAAAGTATTGGCGCTTAGACTAGCTAAAGTAGTGGCTGGGGTGGTACATGGAGATCAGGCCGGCTTTATGCCATCCAAATCGACGGCGGTGAATCTGAGACGGCTGTTCTTGAATTTACAAGTTCTGCCGGATAATCGTGGGGGAGAGCCATTATGTCCTTAGATGCGGCTAAAGCATTCGATTGCGTGGAGTGGAAATATTTGTGGTCAGTTCTGGAGAAAATGGGATTTGGCCCTAATTATATAAAATGGGTAAAGTTGTTGTATGTAGCCCCGACAACAAAGATAAGGGTGAATGGGGTGCTATCGGATCGGTTTGCGCTGGAGCGGGGAACGCGTCAGGGATGTCCAATATCTCCATTGTTGTTCGCGTTGGCGGTGGAACCCTTGGCGTGTGCAGTGAGACAACATGAACATATTCAGGGGTTGAGATATGGGGGGGTGGAGGAAAGAATTGCACTATACGCAGACGATATGCTGTTATTCATGGCGGACACCGAGCGCACACTACCGTTAGTGATGGCCCTAATTAAGCGGTTTGGGAAATAGTCAGGACTACTCATTAATTGGTCAAAATCGGCTCTAATGCTCATGGACCCGGGGGTTATCCAGAATGGGGAAGAGGAGGTGGAGATACCTGTGGTCACGGAGTTTAAGTATTTGGGGGTTAGGGTGACGGCGAAAGCACAGGATTATATGTCCCTTAATGTAATGCCACTGTTAACAACGATAAAAGCCAAAGTAGAGGCGTGGAATAAGTTACCGCTATCGGCTCTGGGTAGGACGAATCTGATTAAAATGATCCTTATGCCCCAGGTGCTGTATGTCCTACATAACTCCCCGGTATGGATCCCTAAATATTGGTTCAGGAGATTGCATAACCTTTTTAGGGACCTAGTATGGAAGAAGGGGTACCTAGGATTAAACTGGAGAAATTACAGCTGCCAAAGGAGGAGGGGGGCCTGGCTGTGCCCAATGCTTGGGTGTATTATTTAGCTGCCCAATGTCAACATTTTTGGGGGTGGGAGCAGGAAGAGACATGGGGGTCCAGTGCGCGCATCCTATCATATCTGGGGGGGGGGGGGGAGAATCCGTTGGCAGGACTGGAAGCGCACAGCTATAAACAGATGGCGAGTACCAGACCCACTCTGCTGCTCATACACAAGGTGTGGTGGCAGTGCAAGCAATTGCTGGGGATAGGAGAGTGCACTAAATATACACCACTCTGAGGAATGCTTATTTGGGGGAATTGGGTAAATTGGAAGGGATGCAGGGGTGGGAGCAGCGAGGCATAATACGATTGAGCCAGTTGTACGAGGGAGGTATACTTAAATCTTTTCAGCAAATGAGGGAGGAGTTTCAACTGGACTCCCGCATGTTCTATCAGTACCTGCAGATTCGGCACGCTGTGCAGACACAAGCGGTCAGCGTGGACCTGACGATGCATGCCGCGGGGGTGTTGGAGCATATTGCAAAAGCAGTTACATCAAAAGGATTATTTCATTGGTTTATCGCAGGTTATTGGTGGAACATCTGGGGATCCTATGGCACCAGTGAAAGCTTGTATGGGAGAGGGATGTGGGTCCTATTACAACAGACCACTGGGAGGCAGTATTGGCAGCAACATGTACTTTGTCCATTAATGTAGCACAACGAAGATCGCAGTTGTTTCTGATACATAGGGTGTATAGGACCCCGTGGGTGCTGAAACAAATGGGATTAAGAGCGGATGCCAAGTGCCCTAGGTGCCCGGAGGAAAAAGCAGACATCCTTCATATGTTCTGGACATGCGGGAGGTTGGGGAGTCTGTGGACGGAAATATCGGAGGCTAGTGGGGAGAGTGTTTGAGGTACAGATTCCATGGGATCCTGTGGTAATGCTGCTAGGGTATGTTGGAGATTTGGGGGGGGATAGGATGTCAGGGTTGGCAATTGCTAAATACTGTATCAAGTTAGGAAAGGAATAGCAAAGCACTGGCTGGATGCGGAGCCACCATCAAAACAAGAAATCATAGGGGCACTTAACTCACAGGTTCTGATGGAATATAGGATATACTCCAAGAGGGGGTCCAGGGTCAAGTTTGAAAAACAATGGGCTAGGTGGATTGATCAATCTGGGTATGCTTCTGTGGAGCTAATGACACTAAGGCAACAAGTTCAGGTATAGGGCCACTGACGGGGGGGTGCATACGGAGAGCAGGTGTAAGATGGGGAAGGGAAAAGGGAAGAGAAGGAGAGAGGATTGGAAAAGTGGTACTGAGAAGACCGGCTGGGGGGATACAAGGGGGAGTTGGGGGGAAGGGAATGTTTGGTTGGATGTAAATAATTGGGTCTGTTGAAATTTGCTTATACACTGTATGAGAACGTACAATGACCTGTAATAATGTGGAGTTTTTTGAATAAATTGAACTGATTAAAAAAAAAAAAAACATTGTCAGTATTGCTTGCTTATGGTCATCCGGCTTGCAATTTTTTTTATAAAAAGTGATAGAAAAAAAACAAAAAAAACGCATGTACCCCAAATGGTACCAATGAAAAGTACAGATTGTCCTGCAACAAATAAGCCCTCACGCAGCTCTAGTGGTGAAAAAAAGTTCTGGCTCTCAGAATATGGCGATGCAAAATGTGCGGAGTATTCAAAAAGCGGATAAGAGGGCCGCCATTTACCAGTGTGACACCGGCCATATAGCCATGAATTATTTACCGCATTATTATACAGTCTTATTATGTCCTGATGTACTCCGCCCAGCTTACATATGCCCCACATTATAAAATCAAATACCAGCAAAACCCCAAAAAGAGCCTACCAAGCAAATCAGCACTCCCAAAGCAAAAAGGCGCTCCCTCCCTTCTCAGCCCTGCAGCGTGCCAACAACAGAAGGTTGCGCCCACATATATGGCATCGCCATACCCGAGAGAACCTGCTTAACGCTTTGAGGTATTTATCTACAGTGGCACAACATATTATGCACTAAAATGGCATATCGGTGGAAAATTGCAATATTCACACCATCCGCTGTGCACTAACCCCTTTGCGCACTGACTTAATAGCACTTCATGGTGCGGGGGTTGAAGTATGAAGCGTGCTCACGTGCAGAGCCCGCTTTATACGCTGTGGGTGTCGGCTGTGTATTACAGCTGACACCCAGAACTAACGGACAGGAACAGCGATTGTGCAGTTACAGAAGCATGTAAAAATATACATTAGTATTGCAGTATATTGTACCAGCGATCCAATGATCGCTGGTTCAAGTCCCCTAAGGGGACTAAAAATGTGTAGAAAAATTAAAGTTATTAGTAGTGAGAAAGTAATGTAAAAAACAATAAACAAAATCGGTATCGCTACGTCCGTAAAAGGCTGAACTATTACAATATACCATTATTTAACTCGCACGGTGAACACCGTAAAACGTAATTTAAACCGCCAAAATCGCTGTCGTTTGTTTTACCGCACGGCTAAAGCTGTAAAGGTGAAAACCCCAAAAAAATTAAAATCTGATTTTTTTTCCTATTTAAGCCCACAAATAATTTTTTTTCAGTTTCCCAATACATTTTATGGTACTTTAAATTGTGTCAATAGAAACTATAACTCCTTCCGCAATAAAAAAAAGCCCTCACATCACTCTACTGACGGAAAAATTAAAAAATAAATAAAAGTTCTGCCACTTGGAAGGCGGGGAGTGAAACTAAAAGCAAAAAAAAAATGGATCAGTCCTGAAAAGGGTTAATTCATTTCTAATGAAAAAAAACAAAACTTTTGACCACATGTGGGGTATTTCCGTGTTTGTTTTTTTTCTCCTTTATCCCTTGTGAAAATGCAACATTTTAGTGGAAAAAAAAGTTGTGATATTCATTTTCACGGCCTAATTCTAATAAATTCTGCAAAACACCTGTGGGGTCTAAATACTCACTATACCCCTAGAAAAATTCCTTGAGGGGTGTTTCCAAAATGGGATAACTTGGGGGGTTCCCACTGTTTTGGTCCCTCCAGGGCGTTGCAAATGCGACATGGCACCGAAAAACAATCCAGCAAAATCCATGCTCCAAAATCCAAATTGCGCTCCTTACCTTCTGAGCGCTGCCATGGGTCCAATCAGCAGTTTATTACCACATATGGGATATTGCCGTAATCGGGAGACATTGCCTTACAAATGTTGGGGTGCATTTTCTTTATTATTTCTTGTAAATATTAGAAATTTCTCTGTTTTTTCAGAAAAAAAAGTAGATTTTAATTTTTAGACTAATTCTAATAAATTTAGCGAAAAACCTGTGTGGTCAAAATGCTAACTATACCCCTAGATAAATTCCTTGAGGGGTGTAGTTTCCAAAATGGGGTAACTTTTGGGGTGTTTCCACTGTATTGGCACCACAAGACCTCTTCAAACCTGACAAGGTGCCTAAAGGGTTATTCGAATACCTTGAGGGGTGCAGTTTTCAAAATGGGGTGACTTCTGGGGATTTTCTAATATATAAGGCCCTCAAAGCCACTTCAGAACTGAACTGGTCCCTGAAAAAAATGTCCTTTTGAAATTTTCTTTAAAACATGAGAAATTGCTGCTAAAGTTCTAAGCCTTGTAATGTCCTAGAAAAATAAAAGGACGTTCAAAAAACGATGCAAACATAAGGTAGACATATGGGAAATGTAAACTAGTAACTATTTTGTGTGGCATTACTATCTGTTTTACAAGCAGATACGTTTAAATTTAGAAAAATGCTAATTTTTGCAAATTTTTTCTAAATTTGTCTTTTTCCGAAATAAAAACCAAAATTTATCGACCACATTTTTTGACTAACAAAATACAACATGTCACGAGAAAACCGTCTCAGAATCGCTTGGATAGGTAAAAGCATTCCAACGTTACCACATACAGTAACACGTCAGATTTGAAAAAAATCGGCTGTGTCCTGAAGGCCAAAACAGGCTGGGTCCTGAAGGGCTTTAACCTACAAGGACTAAAGGAGAAAAAACCACCGCCACATTTGTAAAGCAATTTCTCCCAAGTAAAACAATACCCTATAAATGGTTATAAATGGCAGTTTCCCTTCTAAGCCCTGCTGTGTGTACAAAGAGCACCATTTGGCTTTTGGAGATCACATTTAGCAGGACTGGTTTCCGGAGGCCAAGCAGCATTTGCAAAGCCCCTGAAGGACCAAAAGGAGAGAAAACACCCAAAAAGTGACTCCATTTAGGAAACTACACCCGTTGAGGAATTAATCTAGGGGTGTAGTGAGCATTTTGACCACACAGGTGTTTCATAGATTTTATTAGAATTGGGCAGTGAGAATAAAAACAATCCTTTCTTCAATAAGACGTAGCTTTAGCGCAAAATGTTTCATTTTCTTAACAAATAAATGTGCGCACTGTCACCGCAACGTAATAGTACTGCGCTTTGCGGGATGCCCTGCACGACAGCGCTACGTATATATATGGCGGATGTCGGGAAGGGGTTAAAGGAGGCAGAGAGTCAAATGCTTGATAAATGGAGGTCAGCACTGGAGGGAGATTGAGGAACAGTGGACTGGAATAAACACTGTTGGAAGACTGGTAAATTCAATTGTGTATCCAGAGGATAGCACTTCCTGAACCAAAGCATCGGAAATGTGAGAAAGTCAGGTTTCCATGGAGTACAGAAATCTGCCCCCCACCCAAATAGAGTGGGGGGGGGGGGCGCACCTTCTCAGGTGGAGTTGCACTTGCCAGCTCCAGCCCTGGCAATTTAAAGTCAGTGGGCCACCAAGAGGGACAGGCTGTGAAGGTAGAGTTGGGCCTTCTAGTTCTATTAGAACGGTTGTCTGGAAGACAGCAACCTGGGAAGGGGGCACCGTACTGCATTTTCGGTGGAGGAGGTGAAGCAGTAGAGATCCAGGAAATTGAAGTTAGTCATGTGGACCTGGCCTTCTTTTGGTTAGAAAGGCAAAACCATCATGAACTGGTAATGTAAGGGACTTTACCAACGGTCCTAGCAAGAAGGGAATCGGCTAAATTGTAATGGTTGTCTGGCGAGAAGGCTCTCCCCCCTAGGATCAGACACTGCAGCAGAGGGGGTTACCAGACACACGTTATCTGAAAAAATATGTATGTGCTGTCCTATAAGCAAAGGCAGCAAGACTGTCAGAAGGTCCTATGTCCCCAGCAGCGTCTGCCCGAATGAAAGAATGATGAGGGTAAACCTGTGTTCTAGTCAGCTGAAAATAGCACCTATTAAGGCCTCATGCACACGACCGTAAAAACACCCGTTATTACGGGTCGTAATTACGACCCGAAATAACGGGCCCATAGACTTCTGTTGGCCACGGGTACCTACCCGTTTTCTCACGGGAAGGTGCCTGTGCCGTTAAAAAGATAGAACATGTTCTATTTTTTTATTTTACGGGCCGTGCTCCTATACTTTTTAATGGGAGCACGGCACGGAAAAACGGCCGGCTGCCCGTGGCCTGCCGTGCGCATGAGGCCTTAGAGCCAGGGAGACAGAAAAAAAATATAAGCGGTCAGGTGGGTGGATGGAGTCAAGCGTAGGTCGAGGGGGCGGCCCTTGTAACAGTTTGCTTTATCCATCTCCCATATAGGGGACCAGCAAAAGCACCCCCCCCCCCCTTGTTTCCCACCAGTTTATTTCCTTACAAAAGTGAGAGAGTGTGGGTTGCTCCTTAGGCTGGCGGGTGACAGAGGAGCTGATGCTCTTGTCCCACTTGTCTTTATAAACCGGGAGACAACTGCGCATTAGTAAGATGACAGTGCACCCTCTCGGAGGTGACAACAGGGAGACTACTGTCAACCATGTTTCTTACCTAAAATGGGGGGTGGGGGGGGGGGGGGGGGTGGTAAAGACTCTGCTGTAGCAGTAATCTCTGCTTCTCCCTACAGACACTAAACCAAGACTGAATTAGATCAGTGTCTGTAGGTGGGGTATATCCCAGAGGCAACAGCACAAACACGGTGTCCTCAAAGAAATCAAGACTTTTTGGAACCTTCAATGCACAGAAGATTACCGCCCGATTAAAACTTACTGGCCAACAGAACAAAACATAGTAAGGCTCTGTTCACACTTGCTTTAGATAATCAGAATAGCATAGTATGCTGCACTAAAAAACAAAAAAGAAACACATGGAAATGGAGATTAATCCATAAATCAGGGGGTTGGGATGGAATTAGATCCAAAGAGCTTTGTCATGGCTACTGAAAAAAACATGGCACCAGTGTGAAAAGACCCATATGCCTTATTTACACGAACGTGTTATACGTGCGTGCAACGCACGTGATTTTCACACGCGTCACACGGACCTCTGTTAGTGAATGGGGCCGTTCAGACGGTCAGTGAATTTCACGCAGCACGTGCACTGCGTAAAACTCACGACATGTCCTATATTTGGCAGTGTTTCACGCAGCACGCACGGCACACGGAAGCACTTCCGGGTGAGGCGCGCTACAGTAGTAAAATAAATGAATGAAAACAGAAAAGCACCATGTGCTTTTCGGTTTGTCAACATAAAACCAGTGTCATAATGAAGCCGGCTGCGCGAAATTCACGCAGCCAAGCACCATATGCTGATACCACACGGACCTTTTGCGCGTGCAAAACGGCCACGTCCGTGTGAATAAGGCCTAAGGGTCAGTTCATCACTTTTTTTTTTTATTTTTTTTAACACGTTATTTGACGCAGAAACCACGCCAAAAAACGGCCGAAAACCAGCCTCGCAAGA
Source organism: Rhinoderma darwinii (assembly GCF_050947455.1). Classification (NCBI taxonomy): domain Eukaryota; kingdom Metazoa; phylum Chordata; class Amphibia; order Anura; family Rhinodermatidae; genus Rhinoderma; species Rhinoderma darwinii. The sequence goes on from NC_134687.1 coordinate 424,218,401, forward strand.
CAAAAGCGTCATGACCCATCTTCAGCCGTTTACGTTTTTGACCTCCCATTGACATCAACGGGAGGCAGCTGGCATCCGTGTACTTTGCTATAAGGATACATTAGAACGATGCAATAGAGTCGCAATTGTACAAATATTTTAACAACGCTGTGGCTTTGCGAAGGGACTAAACAATTAGTCCAACAATAGGAAGAAGAAAAGTTACCAGCAATTCCATTAAAAACACTTCAATTTATTAGTAACATTAAAGAGAACCTTTCACCTCCCCATACATGTCCAGCATGTAATGTGGAGGGCTGCACAAACCCTGGGGCACTTTACATTTTTTTTCTACCTCCCTTATTTAGATATCGGTGCCGTTATATTTAGCACCCGATATTTAAATGCCCCCCTGAACTGTGAACAGGGCGTGTACTGGCAAGGGGGCATGTTACTATGACTGACACTGTCCAATCAGATATGTGCAGTGTTACAGCAAGAGCGAGAATAGAGTGTGTGCTCGCGCTCTCTTCAGCTTTCAAGGTCAGTCTTCTGCCGAACTGGCAAGGGGGCGTGTCACTGCTACTGACATTGTATGCGCTCCCAGCTCTTACACTGTCCGTAGCAGTGACACGCCTCCTTGCCAGTTCGGCAGAAGATTGATCTTGAAAGCTGAAGAGAGCGCGAGCACACACTCCATATCGGATTGGACAGTGTCACAGCCATAGTAACACTCCCCCCAACCCCAAAGACCGTTCAGGGGTTATTTACATATCGGGCACCAAATATAACGGCACCGACATCTAAATAACTAATATAATATCTAATATATAATATCTAATAATAGGAAGGTAGAGATTTTTTTTTTTTTTTAAGTGCCCCAGGATTTGTGCAGCCCTCCGCATTACATGCTGCACATGTATGGGGAGGTGAAAGGTTCTCTTTAAAAAGATACAGCCTGGTAGATACAATACACAGACAAGGCAACAGACATTTCACACTATGTGCTTCATCTGGCCCAAGTAACAATTAGAGCCTATTCACACGAACGTCCGTGTGCTGCGCACAGAAATCACACGCAGCACATGGATCCATTGATTTCAACGGGACCGTTTACACATGCGTGAGATTTCACGGAGACAGAGTGCACTGCGTGTCCTATATTCATGCGTTTTCACGCACCTATGCGCCCATTAAAGTCAATAGGTGCGTGAAAACCACGCACCGCACACGGATGCGCATCAGTGTGCGGTGCGTGATTTGCACATCAATTCGATTGAAAATAAAAAAAATTGTGCTTTGCAAGTGCACACCGATGCATAACGCAACACACACGGACAAGATTCACGCGCGTATGAATGTAGCCTTAAACTGTGGACTCAATGGCAAGGTTTAAATGCAACCCAAAAGCAATCCATCCATCCATCTTATACATACAAGATTCATCTGTACTTACCAGCAGGGGGTTGCCCATAAGCAGCAGCATATGCCGATTGCCCATATGTGGCAGTGGTTTGCGCCTGTGTGTAACTAGAATCAGTAGGCTGCGCATAGGTGCCATAACTCTGCTGGCCATAGGCTGCCTGTGGAAAAGACAAATCTTAAATAATATATTATATATATATATATATATATATATATATATATATATATATATATATATATATATATATATATATATAGCCAAAGTGAGCATTTACAGAATCTCTACAAGACTAGCCTTGACCATTTTTAAAATGGGTATCTTCATTAAATGTTGCTTTCCTCTCAGTTTTCTATCGGTTTGCACATGTACCCAAATATTTTCATGCTTTATGCTTTTTTTAGGCTATTAAAAAACACAACTTAAGAACCGGATGCCTCAAAAAAAACAAAAACGTGGAGGACACTAGTGCAAAGGAAAACCGCAGGATTTGGCTAATGCCACTAACTAGGGTAATCTTTCCGTTTTCTGATTGTTAGCAATTTTATCTCCGGAGCAAAGATATTCAACATTGGCTTATGTAAAGATTCTGCATTACTTTTTCTTTATTACATTTTCTGGGTTACCAGCACCCAGTTCCATTATTCTGCCTTCTATTGTTCCAGTTAATTATTGTGTTGCCTCAACCTTAAAAATCATACATAATAAAAAGGTAGATATAGCTATAAGACACAGGACTTACAATAGTTTCAGTGCTAGAACACACATTTATATAAAATTTAAAACCCATTTACAGAGATCAGTAATATTGATACCTGAGCGGTCTGTGTATATCCTTGAGTTGGCTGGGCAGTATAAGCAGTATAGCTGAATAAAAAAAAATAAAAAAATTGAATAAAATCAAATCAATGTGGATAGCATGCTATATCTAAATAGTGATTTGCAGATACTGCATCAACCACTTTCATACAGAAAAAGCAAAAAAAAATAAATAGACACTTACCTCGGCTGAGCACCAGCTTGGCTATACGTGCTATAATCTACAAGAGAAAAAAAACAAAAACTATTAGAAAGGGGTATCAATTTTCACCTCCTCCATCAGCAGCCGGAAATGAAAAACACTGCATGAGCAATAATGTGCAGCGTTTTTCAATGGAGGCTGCTGATTGAAGAGTCAGGTCACGTGCCCCACCAGACGCAGCCATGTTTAGGACTACAGCGCTGTTCAGTCGATTATGAAGACTGTGCTAAACAAAGTAGCGGCTCTTTATCATTTACTGTTAGCAGATTGCACCGACATCTTTATTAGTAAAGTAGGCGACCCCTTTAACCCCTTCAGGACCAAGCTCATTTTGGCCTTCAGGACCAGACCTATTTTTCAAATCTGACATATTTCACTTTATGTGGTAATAACTCCGGAACGCTTTCACCTATCAAAGCGAATCTGAGATGGTTTTCTCGTGACACATTGGACTTTATGTTAGTGGAAAAAATTGCTCGATAAATTCAATATTTACTAGTGAAAAACACCAAAATTGTGTGAAAAATTTCAAAAATTAGCATTTTTCTAAATGTAAATGTATCTGCTTGTAAGACAGGCCGTTATACCACACAAAATTGTTGCTAATTAACATCCCCCATATGTCTACTTTAGATTGGCATCGTTTTTTTAACGTCCTTTTATTTTTCTAGGACGTCACAAGGCTTAGAACTTCAGCAGCAATTTCTCACATTTTCAAGAAAATTTCAAAAGGCTATTTTTACAGGGGCCAGTTCAGTTGTGAAGCGGCTTTTAGGGCCTTATATATTAGAAACCGCCAAAGTCACCCCATTTTAAAATCTTCACCCCTCAAAGTATTCAAAACAGCATTTAGAAAGTTTCTTAACCCTTTAAACGTTTCACAGGAATTAAAGCAACGTAGAGGTGAAATTTTCAAATTTCATTTTTTTTTGCAGAAATTCATTTTTTATCTATTTTTTGTAACACAGAAGGTTTTACCAGAGAAACGCAAATCAATATTTATTGCCCAGATTCTGCAGTTTAGAAATATCCCACATGTGGCCCTAGTGCGGTAATGGACTGAAGCACCGGCCTCAGAAGCAAAGGAGCACCTAGAGGATTTTGGGCCTCCTTTTTATTAGAAAATATTTTAGGCACCATGTCAGGTTTCAAGGGCTCTTTCGGTGCCAAAACAGTGAAAATCCCCCAAAAGTGACCCCATTTGGGAAACTACACCCCTTGAGGAAATTATCTAGGGGTATAGTGAGCATTTTGACCCCGCAGGTTTTTTTCAGAAATTATTGGAAGTAGGCCGTGAAAATAAAAATAGTCATTCTTTCAAAGATAATGTAGCGAGGACTAAAGGAGAAAAATCACCACAACATTTGTAAAGAAATTTCTCCCGAGTAAAAAAATACCCCACATGTGGTTATAAACTGATGTTTGGACACACAGCGGAGCTTAGAAGGGAAAGAGCGCTATTTGGCTTTTGGAGCTCAAATTTAGCAGGAATGGTTTGCGCAGGCCATGTCGCATTTGCAAAGCCCCTGAGGGGACAAAACAGTGAAAACGCCAAAAAAGTGACTCCATTGAGAAAACTACACCCCTTGAGGAATCCATCTAGGGGTGTAGTGAGCATTTTGCCCCCACAGGTGTTTCATAGATTTTATTAGAATTGGGTAGTGAAAATAAAAAAATCCTTTTTCTTCAATAAGACGTAGCTTTAGCTCCAAATTTTTAATTTTCTCAACAAATAAAGGAAAAAAAGAACCCCAACGTTTGTAAAGCAACTTCTCTGGAGTACGGCAATACCCCACACGTGGTCATAAAATGCTTTTTGGGCACACAGGAGGGCTCGGAAGGGACGGAGCGCCATTTGCTTTTGTTGTACAGATTTTGCTGCATTTGGTTTCTGGCCGCTATGTTGCATTTGCAAAGTCCCTGTGGGACCAAAACAGTGGATCCCCCCCAGAAGTGACCCCATTTTGGAAACAACACCCTCAAGGTATTCACCTAGGGGTGTAGTGAGCATGTTAACCCCACAGGTGTTTTGCAGAAATTCGTGTGCACACGATGTGGGAGAATGAAAATGGGAATTTTTCCTTAGATACGCCAATATGTGGTGCCCAGCTTGTGCCACCATAACAAGACAGCTCTCAATTATTATGCGGTGTTTCCCTGTTTTATAATCACCCTACATGTGGCCCTAATCTTTTGCCTGGACATTCGACAGGGCTCAGGAGTGAAAGAGTACCATGTAAAATGGAGGCCTAATTTGGCGATTTACAAAGCATTGGTTCACAATTGCAGAGGCTTTGATGTGAAATAATAAAAGAAACCCCTGAGAAGTGACCCCATTTTGGAAACTGCACCCCTCAAGGCATTTATTAAGAGGTGTAGTGAGCATTTTCACCCCACGTGTCTTTTCCATAAATGATTGCGCTGCGGAAGGTACAAATTAAAAATTTTCCCTAGATATGCCAATTCAGTGCCAAATATGTCATGCCCAGCTTGTGCCACTGGGGACACGCACCCAAAAATTGTTAAAAGGGTTCTCTCGGGTATGGTGATGCCATATATGTGGAAGTAAACTGCTGTTTGGGCACACTGTAGGGCTCAGATGGGTGGGAGCGCCATTTGGGTTTTGTAGCGTGGAATTTGCTTGGTAATAGTTTTGTTTGGAGTATCACTGTTTCCGTTTATAATGTGGGGCATATCTGAGCTGGGCAGAGTACATCAGGGGCATAGTCAGGTGGTATAATAATAAGGTAAAAAAAAATAATAAAATGATCCATAGATGTGTGTTACGCTGTGATCGATCCTGTCTGCACAGGCCAATGTCGCACTGATAACTGGCGTCCTTCCTTATCCCCCTTTTGGTCCACACTCCGCACCTTTGCAGTTTGGGGAATTTTGCCGGGAAAGCGTTGTCCTGGTATAATACGGGCACCGTCGCTTCCAGCGGATACGGTTGGGCCCTCCCCATCCTGGTTCCCCAATTTTAGTGCCTTGATACATCGCCTTTTGAAACAGAAGAAACGTTCCCCTCGGGCCTTCACAAGTGGATAATTTTCTTTCCTGAATTATTGGAGCCTTAACTTATTTTATTTTTTCATAGACGTAGTGGTATGAGGGCTCTTTTTTTACGGGACGAGCTGTAGCTTTTATTGGTACATATTGGGGTACAATCAACTTTTTGATCACTTGTTATACTTTTTTTGGGAGGCAAGGTGACAAAAAAAACTGAAATTCTGCCATAGTTTTTTTAGTTGTTTTTTTTTTATACAGCGTTCAACATGCGTTATAAACTACATGTTACTTTCATTCTGCGGGTCAGTACGATTCCGGCGATACCAAATTTATAGAACTTTCTTATAACTTTTTGCACAATAAAATTACTTTTGGAAAGAGAATGTATTTTTTCTGTCGCCAAGCTGTGAGAGCCATAACTTTTACATTTTTTTCGTCGATGGAGCTGTGTGACGGATTGTTTTTTGCGAGACGAGGTATAGATTTTATCGGTACCAATTTTGGATACATGCGACTTTTTGATCACTTTTTATTTCAATTTTTGGAAGACCGTGACAAAAAAAACAGTAATTATGGCAGTGCTTTTGAGGTTTTTTTTTTACGGCGTTCGCTGCACTGGATAAATAACATAATATTTTTATAGTTCAGGTCGTTACGGTCGCAGCGATACCAAATATGTATGGCTTTATTATTTTTTTCTATAATAAATGACTTGATAAGTGAAAAAGGGCGATTGTGTTTTGTGTTATTATTTGAAACTTTTATTGTATGTTTTACAACTTTTATTTTGACTTTTTTTTACACTTTTCTTTAGTCCCACTAGGGGACTTGAATGTCCAACTGTTTGTTTGATGTTCTAATACATTACACTACCTATGTAGTGCAATGTATTGGAACTGTCAGTTGTTCACTGACAGCAAGCCGATCAGGCTCCCCCTCTGGGCGGGGCCTAATCAGCTTACGTAATGGCAGACAGGAGTCCATTGTTAGGGCTCCTGTTGCCATAGTAACAGTCGCCAGCCTTGCCATCGCATGGCAAGGCTGCCGATTTTCTACAAACCTCTAGGATGCAGCGATCACAATGGATCGCTGCATCGAAGGGGTTAATGCCAGGAATCGGAGCTAGCTCCGGTTCCTGGCGATAGATCGGAGTGTCCGCTGTAACATACAGCGGACACCCACTGCTGATGACGCCGGCTCAGCTTCTGAGCAGGAAGCAGAGGCGGCGCCATTTTGCCGATGGTACCGGAAGCCTCCTGGGCCCCGCCGACGACGGGGCATAGGAGGATTCCGTTACAGGCTGATCGGGAGGTAAGCATTAGCCCTCCGATCGCCTTTGCAGCCACCGGCAACCCAGCGATCACGTTGCTGGGGTGCCGGTGGCTATAAACTCCTCACATGCTGCGATCTCTATTGAACGCAGCATGTGAGGGGTTAATCGGCCGGATCGGATGCTAGTTCCGGTCCTGGCCGATACCTCAGGGTGACAGCTGTAACATACAGCTGTCACCCGGCGGTGATGTCGCTGGCTCAGCTCCTGAGCCAGCTTCATCTCCATGACGTACAGCAACGTCAAAATGCGGTAAGACACCGTTTTTATTGACGTTAATATACGTGATCCGGCGGGAAGGGGTTAAAGAGGCTCTGTCACCAGATTCTCAAATCCCTATCTCCTATTGCATGTGATCGGCGCTGCAATATAGATAACCGTAACGTTTTTTTTTAAACGTTCATTTTTGGCCAAGTTATGAGCAATTTTATATTTATGCAAATGAGCTTTGAAATGGGAAACTAAATCTCGTTTACCTCGTAATCTTGCGAGATTACGCGCGGTTTGCTGAAATCTCACAGAAAAGATTCAGAAGTGTCAGGATTCTGATTACACATGACGTCCAGGCTGGATTTCACGTATATTCATTATCAGGACACTTGTGTATGTGGCTGCACATCGTTCTAGTAAGAACACTATGTGCTGTGTAAATGAATGGAGAGGAGTGCATGATGCTGATTGGTCACGGATTCGTCAGCATACACTTCTCTCCACAACGCCCAGTTGGTAAAACAAGTAAACACGCCCAGTTAAAAACACAATACACGCCCAGTTGGACATACGAATAAAAACACGCCCAGTTGTCCATTTCAAAGCTCATTTGTGTATGTATGTATGTATATATATATATATATATATATATATATATAAAATAGCTCACAACTTGGCCAAATATGAAAGTTTATAAAAAAACAAAACACGTTACTGTTCTCTACATTGCAGCGCCGATCACATGCAATAGGAGATAGGGATTTGAGAATCTGGTGACAGAGCCTCTTTAAGATCGAAATTACACACAACCCACAGCTAAAGTCTGTTGTGACCATGAACACTTGACCACGAGCAGCACTGGCACACTCCATAGAAAATACTACAACTGCCAACAAATGCAGTTGACAGTTGGTGTTTTCTACGCTGTCGGCCAAATGGCTCAACATGCTAGTGCTGCTCAGTGGTCATGGTGACCACAGACTTTACCTTCTGTTCCCTACAAGCACCAATCAACATGCTGTATCGTTCATCCAAGCTCGTGTACATGTAAAAGGACCCTTAAAGAGGCTGTCACCTGATTATAAATGCCCTATCCCATACCTAATCTGATAGGCGCTGTAATGTAGATAGTGGTTTTTATTTTGAAAAACGATCATTTTTGAGCAAGTTATGAACCATTTTCGATTTATGCTAATTTGTTTCTTAACCCCTTCCCGACATTTGACATATCCATTCGCCAAAGTCGGGTAGGGGAAGTATGGAACGGGCGCACGGAGTGAACCCGCTCCATACGATGCAGGTGTCGGCTGTATGTTACAGCCGACACATCAGAGAAACAAGCGTGATCCCGCTAGTTTAACTCGTTAAATGCCGCGGTCAATAGCGACCGCGGCATTTAAATAGTTAGAAAGAGGGGGGCGCCCCCCTCTAACGGCTAATCAATCACGGGGTGGCAATGGTTGCTATGGCTGCCTGGGGCCACATAAAGGCCCCCAGGTCCGCCATCTTTGTGTTCCTATTAAAGAGGCTCTGTCACCACATTATAAGTGGCCTATCTTGTACATAATGTGATCGGCGCTGTAATGTAGATTACAGCAGTGATTTTTTTATTTAGAAAAACGATCATTTTTGACTGAGTTATGACCTATATTAGATTTATACTAATTACTTTATTAATGGACAACTGGGCATGTTTTACTTTTTGACCAAGTGGGCATTGTGGAGAGAAGTGTATGACGCTGACCAATTAGCATCAAACACTTCTCTCCATTCATTAACAAAGCACATAGTGATCTAGCTAGATCACCATGTGCAGTCACATACACATTAACGTTACTGAAGTGTCCGGACAGTGAATAGACATCACTACCAGCCAGGACGTGATGTCTATTCAGAATCCTGACACTTTGGTAACGTTTGTGTGAGACTTACAGCACAGCATGTGTAATCTCGTTTTAAATGACCGTTTACAGCGTAATCTCGCTTGCCTTGCTGTAAATCTCACACAAACGTTCCCGAAGTGTCAGGATTCTGAATAGACATCACGTGCTGGCTGGTAGTGATGGCTATTCACGGTGAGGACACTTCAGTAACGTTAATATGTGAGTGACTGCACATAGTGATCTAGCTATATCACTATGTGCTGTGTAAATGAATGGAGAGAATTGTATCACGCTGATTGGTCACTGATTGGTCAGCGTCATACACTTCTCTCCACAACGCGCCCACTTGATCAAAAAGTAAAACACGCCCAGTTGTCCAAGAAAGTCATTAGAATAAAGCTACTATAGGTCATAACTCCGTAAAAAAAAAATCCGTTTTTCTAAATAAAAAACACTGCTGTAATATACATTACAGCGCCGATCACATCATGTACAATATAGTGCACTTACAATGTAGTGACAGAGCCTCTAAGCGCTGCCTCTGGCAGGGCTTAGTGGAAGCCTGTCAGAATCACGATATACTGCAAGCGATCCAACGATTGCTGGTTAAAGTACCATAATAAAAAAAATAAAAAAAATAAATGAAAATGTGTAAAATAAAGTTCATTTTTTTATGTGCACCATAAACAAAAAAAAGTTAAAACCCCCCCATTCCCACTTGAGGATAGTAAAATAAATAAACAATTGGTATCGCCGCATCCATAAAAGTCGATACTACAATATATCTTTTAACCCGTAAAAGTCTGAACTATTACAATATATCATTATTTAACCTGCGAGATCACGCTGTGCTGAGTACAAATGGACATGAATGGGGAGAAGAGTATGACGCTGATTGGTCAGCGTCATACACTTCTCTTTACAATGCCCACTTGGTCAAAAGTTAAAAAACACCCACTTGGGCATTAAAGAAACTAATTAGCAAAAATCTAAAATTGTTCATAACTTGCTCAAAAAGGAGTTTTTCAAAATAAAAACCACTGTTATCTACATTACAGCGCCGATCAGAATATGTAGGAGATAGTACACTTATTATCTGGTGACAGAGCCTCTTTAAATGGTTTCTAATGAAACTGGCTCTATGTACGAGAGATCAGAAAATTAGACTGCGGCTACATGCACACGGCCGTAATTTTGATCCACAATTACGAACTAGAACGCTGCTGAAGTCTGAAATGGCAGCATTCAGATAATTAAAACTTAGATTTAAAGCTATACATGAAGCTACATTTTCATTTTTTGCACGGAGCTTCATATCAAATTAATGAACAGCCTTTGGCAAAATGGTTGCCCTAAACCCATTTGCCACAAGAAGCTCCTACGACTGCAAGCTGCTAAAACCCCTGGCAACCAGCTGGCGAAACTGTTGGCCTGTCCACGTATTCACTAATGAAGGTATTAGTTGACCAGACAATACTTGCTCACACCTTAAAGGAAGGGTGTCGCGAAAAAACATTTTTTTTATATCAATTTGTTTTTGTTAATGTTTTTAGTGTTGCCATTTTTATTCTCATCTCTGTATGTGTCGATTAACGACACATACAGAGATGGAATACGGCACATACATCCCCATAGAGAATGCGAACGGGAGCCGTTCGCATTCACTATGGTGTACGCCGTCTGTGTGGGAACGGCACATGCGCCGCTCCCAGTCCAAATGGAAGGTCTTCGGCCGAGCGACATCCAGCGCCATTTTCTTGTGAACCGGAAGCCGCGGCCGGACAGTAAGATGACTACTTCCGGCCTCGGCTTCCGGACATGTGATTAGAAGCAAGCACTAGGAGCGGACGGACCGGCGGAGGCAGGAGCAGGTAAGTTAAGTTTGTATGTTCGTGTTTTAGGCCTCATGCACACGACCGTATTTTTTCCCACCCGTAAATACGGGTCCGGTGTCACACGTATTCCACCCGTTTTGCACCAGTATTTACGAACCTGTGCCCGTAAATATGGGTCCGGTGTCACCCGTATTCCACCCGTATTTACGGGCACGTTTTTGGCAGCAAAATAGCACTGCACTAATCGGCAGCCCCTTCTCTCTATCAGTGCAGGATAGAGAGAAGGGACAGCCTTTTCTGTAATAAAAGTTAAAGAATTTCATACTTACCGGCCGTTGTCTTGGTGACGCGTCCCTCTCTTCACATCCAGCCCGACATCCCTGGATGACGCGGCAGTCCATGTGACCGCTGCAGCCTGTGATTTACCTGTGATTGGCTGCAGCGGTCACATGGCCTGAAACGTCATCCAGGACGTCGGGCCGGATGTCGAGAGGGACGCGTCACCAAGGCAACGGGCGGGAGACCGGACTGGAGGAAGCAGGAAGTTCTCGGTAAGTATGAACGTCTTTTATTTTTATTTTTTACATGTTTATACTGATCGGTAGTCACTGTCCAGGGTGCTGAAAGAGTTACTGCCGATCAGTTAACTCTTTCAGCTCCCTGGACAGTGACTATTTACGGACGTCGCTTAGCAACGCTGCCGTAATGACGGGTGCACACATGTAGCCACCCGTTATTACGAGAGCTCCATAGACTTCTATGGACTGTCCGTGCCGTTATTACGGCCTGAAATAGGACATGTTCTATCTTTTTCAACGGCACGGGCACCTTCCCGTGAGAAAACGGGAAGGCACCCGTCGCCAATAGAAGTCTATGAGCCCGTTATTACGGGTCGTGATTACGACCCGTAATAACGGGAGTTTTTACGGTCGTGTGCATGAGGCCTTAGTGTGTGATAACCACTGTATGTAAGCCTACTACACTGTGTGTTCGCTCAAAAAATGGTGGCACACAGTGTAGGAGGTTTGAACATTCAATCTCCCCCTTTCTCCTAGCACTAGCCAGGATAAAGGAGGGGGGATTGTTTGAGGACGCTAGCGCGAGTGTGTCTTCTCAAATTTTGCAGCATAAAGCAATCTGGTTGCTTTACCACATGCCAATGCTGCAATTTTGGGAATTGCTCACTCTAGTGACCAGCACAGGGAAATGTTATAAATTAGAATCTAATTTATAATATTTCCAGACTTGTGAAAAAATTTAAAAAATTAGAACAATGTTTAATCATGTATATAATAACGGTTTAACTAAAAAAAAAAAAAGTGATATTACACAGCTAGTTGATCAGCACCCGTTTGCACCTTTCACGAGGAGCTATGTATGGGGACGAGCGCTCGTTACTCCGATCACTCGTCCCTATACATTTCTATCATGTCGGCAGCACGTCTCCGTTTATACAGGGAGATGTGCTCCCGACAACGATAATAGTTTCAGCATTTAAAACTATGCAATTAGCCGATCGTTGCCCTGTTTATAGTAGATCTGTAGTAAATACAATTCAAGTTTTCAATCAGTAAATGTAGCTTAAAACGACAGAACAGCAGTCTGAGCATCTAAAGAGAGGAGGTAGATTACGGACTACATTGTACTACCTGTAGGCATCATAAATAAATTCATCACATACATTTTCAGTGATCACACTTAAGGCCCCCTTCACATCTTGTTATTGCCTTCATATTGCCGACATACCCATTAAAAAAAAAATCTGCAAAGTATCTTACTGTATAGCCATACAGTGGACTACATTGTCCAAATAGCCCCCCAGGCTAAGGGAGCCCTGTGGACGTGTTTATTGTATATGTCTGGAGCTCTTCGATGTACACGATAAGTGTAGGGCAATAACTTGATGTGAAGTAGGCCTAATATTAGGTGATGTCTGAGTGACTGCAGATTCTTAGGCACTGACTATTTGTCTTTTAGAATTTGCCCACACCCACTTTACATTAAAACTCTGCCTGTTTCGATTGGTGAGTTTGTACAAGCATACCAACGGGATGTAACTTTCCATTACAGGAAAAAAAAAAAAAGCCCTCAAGAATATCACCAGTGATAAAATGATGATTAATGTAACAGCCAGACACATGAGATAATATAATCTCAGCAAGGGGGGCACTGAGCCAATGTCCAAATGCCCAGGATTCTCATGGATGCTGCCTTGGCTAGTATACATTGATACTAGGATATTCATTCACTCCAGAATATGTTGCAGACATTATTTCAGTACACAAGCCACATTGGCATGATCGATGCATTGTTTGAGGTGGGGGGCCCAGAGTCTCACTTTAACCCCTTAGCGACCACCAATACTTTTCACAGTGGTCACTAAGGGGCCTTAAGCTAGACCGCCACCTTTTCACAACAGCCCAGTCTAAGCCCTGCACGGGTGTCCCGTGTAGGCTGGAGTCGGGGTTCGGATGTCTGATGAGAGCCGGACTCCTGCTCCAACGACCACAATCGAAGTTTACTTCGATCGCGGCTGTATAACCTGTTAAATGTCACGGTCAATAGCGACCACAGAATTTAATTTGTTGACAGAGGGCGGTAGCTCCCTGTCACCCATCACAGGCCTCCGTTGGCGTGTCATGGCATCCGGGGGCCTGATATAAGCCCCCAGGTCTGCCCTGGGCATATGCAAAGTATACCAGAGCATTATAGCAGCGAGCTGAAGATTGTTTGAGGACACTAGAGCGAGTGCGTCTTCTCCAATTTTGCAGCATAAAGCAATGAGGTTGCTTTACCACATGCCAATGCTGCAATTTTGGGAATTGCTCCCTCTAGTGACCAGCACATGGAAATGTTATAAATTAGAATCTAATTTACAATATTTCCTGACTTGTGAAAAACTTAAACTGTTAGTATATAAATGATTACACATTGTTAACTAAAAAAAAATAATATATTTTTCTAGCAACACATTCCCTTTAAGGGTAGGAACACAATGCGTATTCAGGGCAGATACACTGCGTCAAGCTATGCAGTGTATCCACCCTGAACACCGCAGGGAATGCCGCCCAAAAACCCCCACCACACTTACACTGTAGTGCGTTTTTTCAGGCATAAATTTCACTGTGGAAATTAATCGCATATACTTACCCCCTCCCTACTCTGATGTCCGCTCCAGTTTCCCTGAATGACTTTGCAGGCCATGTGACCTCTGCAGCCTGTGATTGGCTGCAGCAGTCACATGGCCTGCAACGTCATCCAGGGAAGCTGGACTGGAGAAGCAGGTAACTCTCGGTAAGTATAACTTTATAAAAAAAAACGTCTTACTTGCGATTTTGGGGAGGAATCACCATGATTCCGCCACAAATAACGCAATGCGGGTGTAATCAACCCATTGAATTCAATGGGAAAACCTGCAACAGAAAAGATGCGATTCCACAGCATTAAGCGACAAGCTACAGTTGAAAAAAACCGCACCGCAGGTCAATTATGTGCATCGGGCTCATGAATACTTCGTATTCAGTCATGGGTCCCACTATTGATTCTCGGCTATTATCCAAACACTATTTTCTGCGCTGTTTGGCATCATAGAAAGTCTGACCTGGCATAAGGGAAGAATATTTTCATGAGAGATCTACTTAAAAGTAAAATAAGGCTCTGTTTCCATTATTCTGCTCCAGCACAGGAGCAGAACCACGAAAACAATAGTGGTTGATACATCGCATGACGGACACCAATGGAATCAGACAGACCCGTGTCACTATAATGATCAGGTTTCCAGAATGGTGTATGTCATTAGAGGGATTTTCCAGTGGTAGCAAGTGATGGCATATGCTGATTGACGGGGCATGACCTTGGAGGGTCCCCTAAAATTTTGTACTGCTTTTCACAGCACACATACTGGCATTGTGGGGGGCTAGGTTCCCTCCATTCTTGTAAGACCCCTCAGATCGGCAAGTAAGGGCATATATCCCCAGTTGACTAGATAGTGTATGTTTCACCATGACATGCTAACAAGGCATATGAAGGCGGTATATGGACATCATAGAACAGAAGTCCCTCCCCTCTATTAGCCAGAGATGCAGGCAAAACAAGCCTTCCAATGTATTACATGGTCAGCCATTAGTCTGAACGTTCGCCACATAATACTACACTTCCCCTGTAGAGTATGGCCAGTCACAACTTCTCCCGAGCTATCCATCTGGGCTCAAAAGTCAGACCAACGGCAAGCAACTTCAATTTAAAAGAAAGTCTTAGTTGTGACAACCCCTTTAGGGTGTGCTCATATGCTGCAGAGGTGTTACAGAAATTTCTGCACCTGAAAATCTGTTCCATACATCTGACTGGGGTTGTTTCTGGAGCAAGCACATGGATTTCTGCAAGTTCTATTCAAATGAAAGGGACAGCCACAAATTTCTGTAACAGACCTGCTGCATGTGAACATACCTTTGAGGCCCTTTTACACAGGCCAACTAGCATTCCTATGCAATGCCTTGTGTAACAGGGCAGCAATCGGCAGATGAAGGAGAAAACATTCATTTGTCAGCTGATCGAATAATATGGTTACTAGTTGGCCTCACAACTCCCCATATAAACAGGGGATGCGCTGCCGACAAGATACAAACATATGGGGACAAATAATCGTATTAACGACTGTCCGTCACCATACATTCTGATCATTGCAATGTTTAAACGGAGCAAACAAGCGCCAAGCAACATACTGTATTGTTCATCGGAGCTAGTGTCCACGTAAGAGGGCCCTTAAATGGTTTCCAATGAAATTGGCTCTATGTATGAGAGATCAGAAGATTAGACTGAGGCCCCATGCACACGACCATAATTTTGATCCACAATTATGGACCGTAATTGCGGACCAAAGTACAGATCCATTATTTTCTATTGCGCACGGACACCTTCCCGTATATTTATGGGAAGGTCTCCGGGCCGTATAAATAACCCGCAAAAAAATTGGGCATGTCCTATTTTATTTTATAGGCAGTGCTCCCATAATTTATAATGAAAGCACGGCCGGCAAATGCAGGCGAGTGTCCGTTGCCAACCATGCCCGTAATCACCGGCAGTGATTACGGCTATGGCCGTGTGCAAGGGGGCCTGAGCCTCGCTAGGAAGAGGACCTAAATAGAGTCATAATCCAGGCACAGAACGACTGGGCACTACAGCAGCTACTGGGAAGAAATAGTTACATTGTTCAGTGAGTAAAATCAATAGGGGAGCTTTATTAAAACTGGTGCAAAGTAGGTGCCTTTTGCAACCAATCAGATGGCTGCTTTAATTTTTCATAGGCCTCTCAAAAATAAGCTGGAATCTGATTGGTTGCCATGGGCAAACAGTCCTTTTTCTTTGCGCCAGTTTTGATACACATCTCCTTCAGTGTGCCTACCATTTCCTATGCTGAAGTGCACTAGGTGGGTTATCCTGGTTGCTACATAGTCTCTCCCCAGCATGAAATGGATGAGAATAGAGAATCAATATTACACTAAACGACAGAGGCGGATACACGTTAGAAATAGCATGGGAAGGCGGTAATCTGGTCTAGTTGTGATACAATTGCAGACATCGTTATTATTGAGCACGCAATACAACATTTCACACAATATCCACCCTTCACTACAAAATCAAGCAGAAAAGCGGTTCGTGCTCTGAGAGGGGACACCTCGTGTATCGGAGATGAGAGCTACGACCTAGCCGATTGAGGCCTAGGAGGAAGCGGGTAGCCCGTGTGCATACAGTCTCAAGCTTCAGCCAGTCAAACACTAAAAAACAAAAAATAAACACGACAGGGCAGCCGCAGCTATACTCAGGCCGGGCCAACTACGTCTACAAAGCAGTCACACTGGAAACTCACAGTCCGTTACTCACCGGTGGAAGCCATTTTGTGTACTCTAACCACCTCAGCGTCCGTGTGGGGAGAGCGGGGCACGCATGCGCTGTACTGATCGACCTGGACCGTACCATTTATTGCTGGGGTAGGGTAAGATCCGGGAACCTGGCTTTGCGTCACTTTATGATAAACAGTGTGCCAGTTCAGTCGTATATTGCTCGGAAACAAAAAGAGAACAGGTATTTTAATTGGAACAGTACATGTAGCATCCAGAAGGTAAGCTGCCCTTATTGCAATTCACCCCTGGTTTAGGTAGTGGTGTGATCCTTTTAGACCCAGTAACTATAGAGAGAGGGGAATAGAGACAAATCTAGAAAGTTGTTTCAGGGCGGGGGTCGGTCTCCTTTTCTTGTCCATTGTAGTTACTGTTTGCTAATCATCAGGGGGGCTTGTAGTTTGGTATTGTGGAAATGGCGCAAAATTGTTGCAAAACCTATTCAGTGTATTCACTGGAGTATTGCATGCACTGACCAAGGGGTTTGTCGTATAAAATGCCTTATATTAGCTATTGTACATTTCCAACAGGTCTGTCAATGAATAAAGACTTCACTCTGGTAATAAATATGTTGCATTGCCACAATATTCTTGATTTGTTTCAGTGAAAGTCGGTATGTCCTTCCCATCACCTACTAAGGGCCCATGCTATACGTCTATATGCTTCTAATTAACATGGAGGCATACAGGTTTCTTCTCACGGATTTATACGGAATTCATGAGGGAAAAAAAAATGGTGATCGTGTTCCATGGCCAGCCGTATTACGGAGGCCTACTCCCTTGACGTCGTTGCTTCTAGGGGAGACGAGGCCTTTCTGAAACTGGTTCTTAAGAGGTTCCTGATGCAGTTCTGAATGGCGAATAACACGTTACGTAGCCTGACATTGTTCTTTACTGTACATCATAGTCTCCAACAAGCATAAATCCCGTGTCCGGTATATCTGCTTTCCGAACACCGTTCTCTCTGGCATAAAATTAACCTGGCACAATAACATTAGTAAGGTTCTATTCACACCGTGTTTTGTCACTATGCCACAACAATATGATCGGTGGGGGTCCAAACTGGAGCCGATAAAGAGAACAAAAGCTCCTTCAGCTATTTCCCCGCACAGAAGCCGTCCGCTAGGCAGGGAACTACATCACAGCTCCATTCATTCAATGTATTCATATTCTGGGGATCAGTGGGGGTCCTGGCAGTCTGGTTCCCACCCATCAACAAGTGAGGGAGTATCCTAGCATTATGCCATCACTTGTAACAAGTGGGAAAACCCATTTACAACGGCACAGAGCCAAAACCTAGATATACATATTCAATTAAAATGTAAGTAGGGATATTGGCCTATTAATTCCAGCAAGGTCAAGTCCTTGGCTGGCCGGGACAATACAACCACTATCACCTCCTGCATGGAGTCTGGCATTCGACCAATGCCTATTAAAATGCTACTAGTAATTGTGGCATAAGAAAGTCCTTATTTCTAAAAAAAAAAACTCCTAAGAGAGTCTATCAGAGAGGAGCGTCCTCTAGCTCAGGGCTGCACAACTGTTTCTAGTTCGAGGGCCACATTTTCAGAATGTACCACTCCCAAGGACCGAAATAAAACTTAAAGGAGTATTTCCATCTTTGTGTTCACATCAGCTTTGCCTTTACATTGAGGGGTTTCCGTCGGAGGTTTCCGTCGGGTTAACCCCTCAAGGGAAAGGCAAACTGAAATTTTAGCTTCCGTTTGCATCACCATTGATATCAATGGTGACGGAAACATTGCTAAAGGTTTCCGTTTGTCATCGTTGTGAAAGGGTTCCGTTTTTTTTGACGGAATCAATAGCGCAGTCGATTGCAGGCTATTGATTCCGTCAAAACAATTGAACCCTGTCACAACGGTGACAAACGGAAACCTTTAGCAACGTTTCCGTCACCATTGATATCAATGGTGATGCAAACGGAAGCTAAGATTTCAACGTAAAGGCAAAGTTGATGTGAACAGGCCCTTTAGACATTTATGGCATAGCAACTCTATATATAATAAATATCTAATAGGTGAGAATTGCATTTCTGGGACTTCCAACTATCCAGAGGATGGGAGTTTTGCAGTTTCTCTCTGATATAGAAGGTACACGTGAGTAGCCAGAAAAGGCACTTCGATGTATCTTCCATTACCTGCACTGATATCTATGATCAGTTCAGGGAAGAGAGAACGGATCTTGCATCTTATGAAGAGTCCGTTCTCTGCATCGCAAGCATGTAGCTGTCTTTTGAAAGCCATGTATTTCCAAACTATTGTTCCCAGTGGATGGGGGCTGCACAGAATTGCGGGCCGATTGTGGCCCCTGGGTAAGAGCCTTTGGTAAATGAGAGATGGATTCCGGTTGATTGCTATGGGCAACTACTCCACTTTTTCTTTGCACTACTTTTGATAAATCTCCCCCATTTTACTGAATGTGGCAGATAACAAATGGGGGGTCATTTATTGGCTACTGTGAAATAGGCGATAGGACAGCCCATGAAATATAGCACGGCTTCAGAATGCTGGCCAAATGGTTACTCTAAACTGCAGGTAGTGCATCACTAGTTTAGAGTAACCATTTGGCCAGCATTCTGAAGCTGTGCTATATTTCATGGGCTGTCCTATGCCTGTCTTTTTTGACAGCCACATCCTACTGATAAACCACCGTTATTGGCACTGTTATAGGGGGGGGGTGTGGGGTTGTATGAATTCTATTTTACGCAGCGTAAAGGAGCAATCCAGGTAAAACTGTTACCCTAGCTCCATAACTACAATGAAGATAGCTGCATGCGACCACCTCGTCTTCTTTTCCCTCAAGTGCAGGGGACCCCTATTCTTCCGACACCTGGAACGTGGATTCTCCCAATACATGGAGTCCCAGACATATACTGTCGATATGCCATAAATGCCTCATATAGGAATGCCCCTTTACGTTTTATTGGAGCCTTTGGGAGTGGTATATAATCTGACAGTGTGGCCCTCGGACCAGAAAAGGTTGTGCACCACTGCTTTAAAGTGGGCCTGGGCTTTAACCCAGTGCAGATCAGCTATATCTGGAGGGAAACTCAACATAGGAAAGTTAAGTCTCCTTCACTTGCCTATAAAAAAAACCTGATGCCAATTGGATACAACTGTTGTTCAAGTGTATACCTTTCTTTGAGTAATTTATTTAACAGCCATAAAAAATGAATACAGTTCGTATACAGTTACATCCCTTTTTGTTTGCAGTATATATGTTTCTTTGATTTTTTTTTTCTCTAAAGTAGTTTATATGTTTGATGCAGGGCGCAAACGTGGTGTGCATAGAGCCTACATCTGCTCCATTTAAAGCAATGAGACCTGTTATGGATTCATAAAGTGCCAACCTTGATGCTCAAGAAACTTTGGAATCTATTTTATATATGGAGTATACTTATTTATTTATTTTAATTCGTTTTTTAATGATTTTTTTCAATAGACAAGGACACAAATCAGACAAAACAGAAAATATTTGTCACGGTATGTGGACCCACTAGGCCGCACCGCCGTAGCAGGGAGGCAGCTGGCCAAACAACAGAGCACCCAATCAATACAAAGTCCAGCACAAGGGTACCTGAATAGTCCAGACAGTGGCAGAGGTTTTAGCACGGATGGGGCTGGATGTGGCAGGTTGCGCCACACATGGCGGTGTAGCAGGAGGAACAGCAGGAATAGGTGCGGTGACGACTGTGTCTTGTGCTTCCAGTTGATGTGCAATGGCGTTCACCGCCAGGAGGACTTGGTCTTGTCGTTACTGAACGTCTTGCATGTTTGCCTGCATGGTTTGTGTCATTGTCAAGGTCTTGGGTTGACCAGCGGGGTCCATGGCCGGAGTATACTGTCACAGTCTGTGGGTATGTGGACCCACTAGTTCGCACCGCCGTAGCGGGGCGGCAGCTGGCCAAACAACAGAGCACCCAATCAATACAAAGTCCAGCACAAGGGTACCTAGAATAGTCCAGACAGAGGCTTTAGCACGGATGGGGCTGGATGTGGCAGGTTGCATCAGTCGTGGCGGATGACAGCAGGTGCAGCAGGTTGCGCCAGACGCCGGGCGGACGACAGTAGGTGCGGCAGGTTGCACCAGGCGTGGCGGACGGCAGTAATTGCAGCAGGACACGACTCCAACACTAGACAGGCTCAGGAACAAAGCACGGCATGGGATACAGCATACAGGTAGCAGGGCACGGGAACACTAGGAACAGGATAACACTGAGGGACCATTTGCACAGACTAACATGGGAATAACTAACAACGCTCAGGCAGGGAGTGAAGGTGCAGGGCCCTTTAAATAGTCCAGTGATTGAGGCTAATTTAAAATGTAATTCATGTGCGCGCGCTGGCCCTTTAAGGTCGAGCACGCGCGCACCCTACAGGACAGTGCCGAACGGAGCAGGAGCGAGTACTGGCGTCTCCTAGGATGGAGATGCCGGCCATCACTCACAGATCCATGGCCGCGGCCGCCGAGGGGTGAGTAGGAATGGCATTCCGCGGCCATGGACGCTGCAATATTGCTATATACACAGTTGAGTCACATTATTATGACCACCAGCTGATATCTAGAGTAACCACAGTGTGCAGCACGGACAGCAGCTAGACGGTCTGGGAGTGACTCAATAAGGTGCCGTTAGGTTGTCTCGGGTATCTGGAGCCATGCTGACTGCTATGCATCCCACATTTACTGGCGGGTGCGTGGGGGATGATCCATAGAGCGAACAAGACTATCAAGGTGGTCCTACAGATGCTCAATTGGGTTCAAGTCTGGTGAATTAGGGGGCCAGGGAAGTACTTGGAAGTCTTGGTCGTGATCTTCCAACCACTGCCGGACATTTCTAGATGTGTGACAAGTCGCATTATCTTGCTGGAAGATCTGCCCCAGGGAAGACAAACAGCATGTATGGGTGGACGTGATCTGCAACAATGGATTCATACCCAAATCGGTTCATAGTGCCTTCCACGTGGATGAGTGGGCCCAGAGAATGCCATGAAAAAATTCCCCAGACCATAACGTTGCCGCCACCAGCTTGTGTTCTTCCAGAAATGGTTGCAGGGTGTTTGTTCTCTGATGTTTTTCACCTGACACGCCAATGTCCATCCGTGCGATGAAGCAGAAAACGTGACTCATTGGAGAAGGCAGTGGAGTTTTTCACCTGTCAAGTCATTCTGCCCTGCCAATCAGCCCCTTTGAACGACGCGTCGTTCAGCTCCAGCAGAACTGCTCAGAAGAGAGCAGATCTGCATTGCCATCGGACGGTGCGGGAACGGGATCATGCGAGTATGTAAAGTTTTTCGTTTTTTTCTAATAAAACTGTGAGTGGCATTATCTATGGGGGGTCATCTATATGTGGGGATGTGGGGCACTGTATACAGGGGGGTCTATAGGTGGGGATGTGGGGCACTATCTACAGGGGGGTCTATATGTGGGGCACTATATACAGGGGGGTCTATATGTGGGGATGCAGGCCACTATCTACAGGGTAGGTCTATATGTGGGGATGTGGACCACTATCTACAGGGGGGTCTATATGTGGGGCACTACAGCGGGTCTATATGTGGTGCACTATATACAGGGGGAGCTATATGTAGAGCACTATATGGGAGCTATTTTTAGGGCACTTTCTATAGGGTGGGCTATATGTGGGACACTATATACAGGGGTGGGCTATATGTGGGACACTATATACAGGGGTGGGTTACCTGTGGGGCACTAGCTACAGGGGGGCTATATGTAGGGCACTGTCTACATGGGTGGGCTATATGTGGGACACTATATACAGGGGGAGCTATATGTGAGACACTATCTACAGAGGTGGGATATACGTGGAGCACTATCTATAGGGGAAACTATATGTAGGGCAGCACGGTGACTCAGTGGTTAGCACTATTGCCTTGCAGCTCTGGAGTCCATATGTGGGCACTATCTACAGAGGGCTGTATGTGGGACACTATAGGGGCTTTTATGTAGGGCACTATCTACACAGGCCCTATGGGGGTCACTATCTACAGGGGGCACAGTGTGTGTGTGGGACACAGTGTATGGTACTATTATAATCAGGGACACAGTGTATGGCGCTATTATAGTTTAGAGGTGTTGAGAATTTAACTTCGTTTATAGGTGCAGAAATGTTTTAAAAGTGAGAACTGAAGACATCTGAGCGGAAAACTGCAGAAATGGGTCATGGCCGGGAGAAATCCATCATGGATGTCTGGACCAGAGGGAGAAGAAAAGAACTAGAATCTGAGACGTCACCAGTGAGTCACTTAAAGGAACAGTGTCATCACAAATTATTTTTTTTATATGTTAAAGATGTTAGTGCTTTATTAAAAACGTTTATATTCATTTGTGTGTTTGTGTTTTAC
The DNA here is from genome assembly GCF_050947455.1 of Rhinoderma darwinii. Classification (NCBI taxonomy): domain Eukaryota; kingdom Metazoa; phylum Chordata; class Amphibia; order Anura; family Rhinodermatidae; genus Rhinoderma; species Rhinoderma darwinii. Next base: position 424,241,367 of record NC_134687.1, read on the forward strand.
TTTTTCTTATTTTTACACTTTTTCTTCCCTATGGGGGCTGCCATTTTTTGTTCCATTTCTGTGTGTGTCGATTAACGACACATACAGACATGGAATACGGCAGCCACAGTCCCATAGGGACTGCGAACGGCTCCCGTCCCATTGACTGTAGTGTACGGCGTCTGTGTGGGAACTGCGCATGCGCCGCTCCCACACAGTCCTATTCGAAATTGGCGCCGTCCGGCGCCATTTTCCTGTGGACCGGAAGTCGCGGCCGGACAGTAATATTACTACTTCCGGTCGCGGCTTCCGGATTTGTGCACTTGCACCAGCGGCCGCAAACGGAGCGGACGGGCCGGAGGGAGCCGCGGCGGCAGGAGCAGGTAAGAGATTTCAATGTATGTTCGTGTTTGTCTGTGTTTACTACTGTATGTAAACCTACTACACTGTGGGTTAGCTCAAAAAATGGCGACACACAGTGTAGGAGGTTAAACCGTTCAAACCCCTCGTTTATCCCGGCACTAGCCAGGATAAAGGAGGGGGGGATGCTGAGAGCTCACTAGAGCGAGGGCTTTTAACCCAATGTTGCAATGCTGCAACATTGGGAACAGCTCCATCTAGTGACCAAAAATGGGTAGTATTATAAATTAGAAATAATTTATAATATTTCCTGGACTCGTGCAAAAAAAAATAAAAAATTTGAACAATGTTTAACCACCCACACACTAAATGTTTAATTTTTAAAAAAAAAACATGTTTTTCTGGCAACACATCCCCTTTAATGTAAATGTTTAATCTGCCTTTAATCAATACTGTAGTCACTGTATGATCTGCAGCGAGATGATGGGTGGTATGGTTTTTTTTCGTGAAACCGAATCTCCCAGCATATCCTTACTATTGTTCGGGCCATGCTGGGAGCTGTAGTCTTACGCCATACCGGCAGGGGTTGCACTAAATTGAGCTGTATTTGTTCTTGTGTTGTGTATATATGTACTGAGATTTGTTCTGGTGTTGTATATATGTACTGAGCTTGATTCTAGTGCTGTATATATGTATAAGCTTGGTTTTGGTGCTGAATATATGTACTGAAGTTGGTTCTGGTGCTGTATATATGTATGGGCTTGGTTCTAGTGCTGTATTTATGTACTGAGCTTGGTTCTAGTGCTGTATATATGTTCTGAGCTTGGTTCTGGTGCTGTATATATGTCAACTTGGTTCTAGTGCTGTATTTATGTACTGAGCTTGGTTGTGATACTGTATATATGTCAAAGCTTGGTTCTGGAGCTGTAATTTTATTAGCTATATTTATAATAACAAAATTGCAGGTCAGATGGAATTGTTCTGAATTCATTGTATATTTCATGGGAACCTGTCTGGTAGTTTTAACCCCTTTAACCGCCACCATGCGGTAATACATGACCTGACAATATTTCCAAACATTCCCTTGTATGTTTTTTTCAGATGCAGCAAAATCTTTAAAATCTACTTTTAAGGAGGAATTGCTGTCCGCTGACAGGGGCAAGTCTGTGCTCTTTGTCCAAACTTGGGCAGTGTGGTCTGGATTCCGGGGTGGTACTGATCTACCTCTCTGGCTGTATGGAAGGTTCTGAGCAACTTCTGTGATCCTACTCCATGCGCTATGTGTGTCTGTGTTTCCCTTTGTTATCTGATGTCTTGTGTTGGTGTTATATTATATTTGTGGCACTTATACGTACCAACTCTTACTTTACCGGGGCCTGGTCCCCATGTTTACTTATTTTACTATCTTGATGTGAATTTGGTACAGTTAGTACCACTGTATTTTGATTTATACGCACTTTAGATGGCTGGGAGGGTACCTCCCATTGTGTCCATGCATTTTATATACTGTTCATATACTGTAAAAATCTGTATTTTATATTGCGTACAAATCTTTCTGCCAATATTGTACAATGTTCTATATGCTGTAATCTTTTTGCATAATAAAAATCTTGATAAAGAAAAAAAAAAAAAAATCTACTTTTAAAACGGCACAAACTATATGCTAATTACTCATTAAAGGGTCATGGGGCGGTGACGCTATCCTGAAGAGTCACATAGTCTCGCCTCCAAACCCACCTTTCCATGTTTGATTGACATCTCCCTGGCTGATACAACTTTCTCGGATGCGCCATTGCCTAGTAGCACTATACACAAGGGGGGCTGTGTGGCACTATACACAAGGGGGAGCTGTGTGGCACTATACACATGGGGAACTGCATGGCACTATTTACAAGGGGGAAGGCTGTAGCTCTATCTACAGGGGGCTGAGTGTAGTGCAATCAACAGGGGTCTGTGTCTGGCACTATCTAGTAAGGGGGGCTGTGTGGCACTATATACAAGGGAGGGGGCTGTGTGACACTATATACAGTGGGAGCTGTATAGCGCTATATACAGTGGGGGCTTTATGGCGATATCTACAGGGGGGGCTGTATGGAACTATCTACAAGGGGGAGGTGGGGGCGCTATCTACAAATGGTGTGTGACACTGTCTATAGGCGGGGCTATATAGCAGTCTACAGGGGGGTTGTATGACACATTCTATAGGGGGCACTATTTATAAGGGGGGCTGCTTGTGGCACCCGGGGGGGGGGCCTGGTCAAGAGTTTGCTATGGGGCCCAGTCTTTCCTAGTTACGCCCCTGGGAGAAGGCAAACCTTTGTCATTCATCGGTGGTCCAATTCCGTTCTGCCGTGCAAATTGAAGCCTTTTTTCCAATGCACTTTTGTTAGCATAGGAGAAGTGACCATCCGTCTGCTTCGGAGCCCCATACACAGTAGGGTTCGCTGATAGCCCCCTAGTTGATTTTCACAGTGAGCTGCTCCACCTTCGTAGCCGACGTTCACCTCTCATATCAATTTTATGTGGTGCTCCGCAGTTTCCACGTCCGTTATTTCCAGTGGTGCCATTTGTCCACTCACGATACACTTTCACCACAGCAGCACACAAACCATTTTACTGTTTGGGAAATACAGCCCCCCCTTGGCCCAAAAGCCAATAATGATCCCTTTTTGCAACTCTGATAAATCGCCCCTTTGTGTTCAGACAGCCTATCGCACACCTTATATACCCACCAAGCCAGCCCACGACACATCACTTCCTTCATGGGCTACGCGCTGCCGACGTCGAAAGTAGGAGGTGGTCATATTAAAGTGACTCAACCGTGTATATCGAATACATGTCGAGTAAACTCCAGGGTATGTTCAGTTTGGGACCCTGTTTTCAACATAGGTGAGGGTCCCAGAGCTGGGACCTGCATCTATCAGACATTTATGGCATATCCTATGGATATGCCATAAATGTCTAAGTTCGGAATTTCCTTTTAAGACAAAACATAGGTGGTATTAGTGACATATTCCATATAGGTTGACTTTTGTTTGCCTCTCCTCGGTTCTTGTCTGTCCAAGTTTCACTCCATAATATATGAATTACAGGCTGTCAGATTTCCATGTATTTACAAATGTTGGGAGGAAAGTCATTTGCTGGAATAACTGTTCTGTCTTGTAGGTGAGAAAGGAGATCCCCAATCTCATTAGTGATGATGAGATTGGCGCTCGGAACAGGACCACCACTAGGATGTCTTTTGCTGATGCTTTTGCTGCTGCTTGGGAGTATCATTCTGTCTTGTAGTGACTTTGTGCTGCACCTGGAAACTTTACAGGAAATTTGGGATGGTGAGACAATTCATTGACATATAATCACATGTGTAACAAATATTGTAATGATAATGTAAAAAGAAAAACACATTTTCACATTTGAATACAATTTTGGTGTTTTATATACTAGTCCTTATCAATGAATTAGAATATCATCAAAAAGTTAATTTATTTCAGTAATTCAATTAAAAAAGTGAAACTCATATATATTATATAGATTCATTACACACAGAATGATCCATTTCCAGCATTTCCTTTTAATGTTGAAGATTATGGCTAACCGTTAATGAAAACCCAAAATTTAGCGTCTTAGAAAATTTGAATATTATATAAACCCAATTTAAAAAATGATTTTTAATGCGGTAATGTTTTCCTACTGAAACATATGTACAGTATATGCCCTCAGTACTTGGTTGGGGCTCCTTTTGCATGAATTACTGCATCAATGCGGAGTGGCATGGGGCGATCAGCCTGTGGCACTGCTGAGGTGTTATCAATGCGGCGTGGCATGGAGGCGATCAGCCTGTGGCACTGCTGAGGTGTTATCAATGCGGCGTGGCATGGGGCGATCAGCCTGTGGCACTGCTGAGGTGTTATGGAAGCCCAGGTTGCTTTGATAGCGGCCTTCAGCTCGTCTGCACTGTTGGGTCTGGTCTCTCATCTTCCTCTTGACAATACCTCATAGATTCTCTATAGTGTTTAGGTCAGGTGAGTTTGCTGGCCAATCAAGCGCAGTGATACTGTGGTTATTAAACCAGGTATTGGTACTTTTGGCAGTGTGGGCAGGTGCCAAGTCCTGCTGGAAAATGAAATCAGCATCTCCATAAAGCTTGTCAGCAGAGGGAAACATGAAGTGCTCGAAAATTTCCTAATAGACGGCTGCGTTGACTCTGGACTTGATATAACACAGTGGCCCAACACTTTTGCTCAGTGGTCCAAAGTCCTGTTTTCAGATGAAAGTACATTTTGCATTTCATTTGGAAATCAAGGTCCCAGAGTCTGAAGGAAGAGTGGAGAGGCATCAATCCAGGTTACTTGTGGTCCAGTGTGAAGTTTCCACAGCCAGTGATGGTTTGGGGAGCCATGTCATCTGCTGGTGTTGATCCACTGTGTTATATCACTCCTCAACATTAAAAGGAAAAAATGCTGGAAATAGATCACTCTATGTGTAATGAATCTATATAATATAATGAGTTTCACTTTTTGAATTGAATTACTGAAATAAATAAACTTTTTGATGATATTGTAATTCATTGAGAAGGACTAGTATAGGTACAATCTACATAAGTTATATATCTTTGTAAACATATTGCACTGACCTTGAGTTACAGCCTGTATTATAGTCTAGAGCTGCATGTATAATTCTCCTGGTAGCCATTGGAAAAAGTCCACAAGTTTTTTCACAGGCACATCGCTAACATTATTTCTGAGGTCTTATAAGTGTATATTCACACGCAGCAGATTTGTTGCATAAATTCTGTGACTGTCCCATTCATCTAAATAAAGCTTGCAGAAACTCATGTGCTTGCTCCCAAAATAACCTCATTTAGATGAATGGAACTGAATTCACTTGAATAGGACATTAGTGCAATACCTTGCATGGCCGCTATAAATGTAACGGTGCATGCAGGTACGAACATAAAGAAGAACCATGTAAACCATAAAGATACTGTGGCGCTCGTACGAGCGCCGTGGCACCTTTAAACAGCTGATCGGCGGCGGTGCCGACAGTCTGACCCCCACCGATCTAATATTGATGGCCTATCCTTAGGATAGGCCATGACATTTTATAACCAGAATAACCGCTTTAACATTCTACTTTTTACATTATTAACACCATTATTTAGGTTGGGCATGTATCATCCTGCCTTAGCCACATTTCTGTTACTAGCATTACTAAACCACAAAAGTTTGCTTTGGAAGCCTCAAATATTCCTGCAACCTATTCTCAGCTCTTTAGATCACTTTTAGGATAGATTCACACTTATTGTTTATGAGCGTTTTGTTTGTTTTTTTGCTGCAGTTTTTTTTGTTGTGGGTGCTTAGGTGCAGCTTCCAGATGTTAGTTGAAAGTCTATAGTTAAAATATGAAAATTTCTACATACACAACATTTTGGTTTATGCCATTTTAGTGGCATTTGTGGGGTCAGTGGTGTTTTTATCAAAACTCAGCATGCTGAAAATATGGCATTTTTTCAGGCATTTTTCTGCATAAGCTTCTTAATAGAATGTCAAACACCTGGAAAAACGATTGTACAAAATGAGACCAATTAAAAACACCACTAAAAACACATTAAATTATTTTATAAAAACGGTTTAGATTTCAGGCCTTGTTTACATACGTTTTAAGACAAAACAAAAAGACCCTGTGTGAAGGAGGCGTTACTCCTGTTTACACGTGGCTTGGACTACTCCCCTTGGGAAATTGACATGGGCCAAAACTTGTTGCTTACATCTTGTACATGTCCAAAGAGTACTGGAAGAATGTAAAGGTGTTGTCTATCTTCTGCCACATAATTTATTACAGAGACAGCCAACTATTTCCTAATGTATTTTGGGCCATATTTATCCATGCAATTACGGCAGTACTCCATTGAAAAAAATGGCGCTCAAGCGTACTGCCATACTTATCAAGCCCTATACACTTTTTATGAGATCTATCCCTACACACTGAATATATAGGGTGTGTATACTTAGAATCCCTATTAATGATACTGACCGTTTATGGAGCTTCTGTCTGTTTTTCAGGGCATCGGCTATTCACACATGTGCTCTGTGCCACGGACAATCTTCTGCTGGTATTATCATTGGTTCTTTTCCCTCTTCTGTTCTGGAGGATGGAGGAACGTCTTGGTACCTTATACTTTCTGCAGTTGTCCTGTGTTTGCACACTGTGCTCTGCCATTCTTTACCTTCTGCTATCCCTCCTTCTGCCTCTGACAGCTGTCCCTGCTTCTGGATACCTTGCCACCCAATTGGCATTATTGGTAGCGAAGCACAAAGCGGTCACATGGAGACTTGGGAAGATGTCTTTTATGTTGCCATATGGAATCCTAATAATGACTCCGCTACTTTTTCCGGATTCTTCTCTTCTATTCCATATCTGTGGAATAATCAGTGGACTGGCCAGTATCCTTTCAAGTGAAATTCATAAGGACAAGCAATGGAATATTATATATAATCCCATGCATTTAAAGAAGGCAGAGATTAAATGCGGTACTAAGTATATCATAAGGTAGCCAGATGTTAACAGTGGCCAGTTTGGAATAGCTGCAATGCTCTGACAATTTTTTACTCTTAACCATCAAATTGCCCCCAAATTAATTGGGATGATTATTGTCTAATGCCAGTAGTTCCCCCCATTTTGAGTATATAGACCTGTCCAGTCCTGCTTTTTCATGACTTGCTTTGGTACATATGCATATATTTACAGCTCAGCTGTATAGCCATGAGCTCCGTTGTGCAATCTGAAGTCTCAAAAGATGTTATTCTTCTAAACATTATGGAATGCACTAGTAGCCTCCTTGGGCCCAGCTATGATCACAAAGATGGATCTCTAGGATATAGAGTGCAAAAATATCACTCTTATATGCAAAGATATTTGTATACTTGTAAGTGGAATCGGAGAAAAAAAATGAAATCCAAGATTCGTGACAGGTTGATTTTAGTGCCAAGCCAATAGAGCAGCCTGATTCTGCAGGCAAATGTGAGGGCCAGATGCAATGAAAATGAATGTGGCAGAATTGCTAGCACTCCATTATAAGAAAAAACATACATAAGCTGCAGTATATTCCAACATAAGTTATTCAATTCTGCTATTTAAATACTTGGGGTAGCTGGAAATAGCGAGACGGTATACAGTAGACTTATTTTTTGGGGGTAGTATTAGCTTTTAATGTATACAAATAAACTGGGTTTGTTTAAGATTTCCCTTACAGTTCGCCTGCAGCTCGTGCTGGATTGCTCCGTCACCTTGAGCTGCCAGTTTCAAGAAGAGAGGCACTGGATAGCATGCACCTCTGCAACTGCTTGACATATTTTAACCTGGCACGGTTTATCCCAACTCAAGAAGAAAGTTCTTTATTATATGAGGTTAATTCCAGAGCAGAAGAGCGGTAGGTGACACATACACATACTTCACAGCTATTCATTACAAACGATAATACACAATACGATTTCCTGTTTTGATCTGGTAATATTCTTTCTCTTTCTTAGACTTCCGTTCACTTATACAGATGCATATGACGTTCTCTCTACTGATTTGCCCATAGGAGGAGTAACTATGCATACTTCAAATGTTACCAATGTTAGAGAGACTTCTGTCTGGTTGGGAAACCGAGTATCTTTGGAAGAGGAGATGTTTGAAGCAGGTATTCTGGCTTCTATGAGGGAATATGAAGAACAGGAAAAGCTGAAGCAGCAGCCGACCCTGAACAAATCCAGTGTGTCGGCACTTAGGTGAGATACACTAGATCTAATAAACACATTTTCTAGCCTCTCAGGCTTCCTAGTAGACGTAGAAAACTCTAAAGCCTTATTGCTGAAAGGCCCAGCATGGACGCAAGACTTTTCCTCTAAGTGGGCGCCAAGGCCATCACGTTCTTAAAGGTGGTGAGCCCAAGAAGTCAGGGGCGTAACTACCGCTAAAGCAGCCGTAGCGGCTGCTACGGGGCCCGCAGCATGAGGGGGCCCGTACCACCCGCCGGCACAGCCCCCCCCATGGCCGGAGGCTCCGCTAGCAGCCGCTATAGCTGCTACAGCGCGACGCCACTGAAGAGGTTGTTCCTACAAACGACTGGCATCCCCTATCCATGGGATAGGGGTTAAATGTGTGATCGCTGGGACGCCCAGCGATAAGGAGAACGGGGGACCGAAAGTCCCCCAAAGTTCTCCATGACAAACCTCGGACTTCCGGGGGCTGTCTGCAGCTCCATAGAAATGACTTGCGCATCGGTCGCGCTTGTGCGCATGCGTGACCAGCGCTCCTTTCATTTTTATTGAACTGCGCAGACGCTGGAAGTCTGAGGTTTGTCATGGAGAACTTGGGGGGACTTTTGGTCCCTCGTTCTCCTTATCGCTGCCAGCGATCACACATGTATCCCCTATCCTGTGGATGGGGGATATATCTCTTTTGTAGGACAAACTGTAGGCCGGTTTTTTTTTTTTGTGGGGGCTATATGGTGTTATCTACAGCGGGGGGGGGGGCTATATGGCGTTATCTACAGCGGGGGGTCTGTATGGCGTTCTCTACAGGGGGGATTTGGGGCTGTAAGACGTTATCTACAGGGGGCTGTGTATGGTGCTATCTATAGGGGGGCGCTGTGTGGTGGAATCTATAGGGAGGCACTATCTACAAGGGGGGGTTGTGTGATACCCAGCGGAGGGGGGGCCCCAGTCAAAAGTTTGCTATGGGGTCCAGTCTTTCCTAGTTACGCCCCTGCAAGAAGTGATGTTAAATTATGTCTAAATGTATGAAGGAAGGGAAGAAGGGAAAGGTATGTGATCTAATACTAATAATTAACTTTTATTGATATACATTAAAATAGACAATTAAACTAAAAGTCCAATGGTGCAACAAGGTATGTGTGAGTGACCCCCAAACTCACATACCTGTGGGCCATGTATAGTGTGGTATAATATACTTATGAATTGTGGTAAGTCTTGCTATCAATAGTGTTTAAATGAGGAACACATAAGCTTATGCTTCCAGAATGGCAAGCATGTAGTCTAAGACTGTGGCAATGCAAGATTGAGGGCAGTGGTAGCCAATTGCACTACCATGCAGCAGCACTGCAACACAGTGTGAACATGAACTTGCTGATTACGCCCTCACGCTGAGGTCTCTGTGGACCAGAGAGATAGCGTGTGACGAAGCCTATAGCTACAATGCTGTCAATTGTATAACAAGATCATCGCTATACTGAATGACAGAGGGCTGTATGGTGGTAGAATTGATTTTATTATAAGCAATACAGTATGTGAGGGTGTTAGGCAACAAGTTGGAGTGGTTGAAGCTACTCGTGTCATATAACACACCTGTAGGGCATGGCAGTGAATGAGTCAGGGCAATTAGCCTGCCGCACCATCACACAGAACTGCCACGGCACAGTGTGAACAGTTGCAGGCAGCTGGATTCTCACGCCACCGTCCCTGGGACCAGAGCAGCAGCGTAGAGAACAGCCGGGGTTACCTAACTGTGGTCGCGCTCAGCATCAGCTGAGAGGCGGTATCACAACGCTGTGCCGGAGTGTGACTCAACTGTAAGTGGAGTCAAACTCAGTGTGTGCACTGTTTCTCAGAGCGGAGCGGTGCTTCCAGCTCTGAGAAATCAGAAGGCCCCGCAGGATAAGCTGTCCTGCAAGACAATAGTCCTGTTCCCGTGAGCAAGCGGGGTAGACACCAATGAGGGAACCGCACGGTAGATTCACCGGCGGTCAAATTGGAGCGTAGCGGCTGAATGGAAGCTCACACCCAGTTTAATTGTCTATTTTAATGTATATCAATAAAAGTTAATTATTAGTATTAGATCACATACCTTTCCCTTCTTCCCTTCCTTCATACATATAGCTTTAATGGGTGGTGCACACCAATGTGATCTGTTGACAATCCTGTGAGATAGGTGGTCATCTAGACATTTCCCTAAATTATGTCTAATAAACGTTGTCATATAATGGCAAAGCTTCACCCTTTCATTTCAGGCCGTACAGGTCTCTTAAAAATGTTTCCCAAGTTCCTTTACAAAGTACATGTCTACTCCTGGGGCACCGCTATGTACTTGGAATAAACAGTACACCAAGAGTGTCATGATGAGGCATAGGATAACAACAATTGGCTATCCCTTTCTAGATTTAAAGTGTAGCTAAACGTTTGACAAACTTCTAACATGTCATAGGGACATGTCAGAAGTTTGTATTGGTGGGGGTCCGAGCACGGAGACCCCCACCAATCGCTAGAACGAAGCAGCTGAAGCGATCATGTGAGTGCTGAGCCGCTTCGTGTCTGTTCATCTTTTTCCGGAAAGCCGATGTTTCAGAGTACGGGCTCATAGACTTTCTATTGAGTCCGTACACCGATACATTTATTTCCGGAAAAAGTCGAACAGACACGAAGCGGCTAAGCGCTCACACGAACACTTCAGCTGCTTCATTCTAGCAATTGGTGGGGGTCTCAGTGCTCGGACCCCCACCAATCCAAACTTCTGACATGTCCCTATGACATGTCAGAAGTTTGTCAAACGTTTAGCTACACTTTAAGCGAGAACAGGATGCCTTCTCCATCCCTTGTTTATCTCCCTCCCCAACCTACCCGCCATCTTCCTTATACCTCCTCATTTTCTCTATTTTACACATCCACATAATTGCCTCAGTTTGGACCATAATAGACAATGAACAGCCACAGATGTCTCTTAAGATCCTGATCTGATGCCAAAAACCCTAGCATAACATGATGGCAAATAATTACAGAATCATGAGAAATTAGGTTTCTTCTTTTGTAAACTTGTTAAAAAAAAAAAGCTAGGTGACAACTTCTATGAGAGCTGTGATGGAAACTATATTGCTTTTTACTTAGCTGTCCAATAAATAAATATAATGGTTGAATAGAATGTTTAATAATTTGATAGAAGAGGAGTCCCAAGGACAATCTATTTAAAAATGCTTTTCTCAATTTTTTTTTTCTACTTGTACACTTGACTTCCTTTTTTAGGCTACAGCAGCTGGAGCGCATGGGATTTCCCACAGAATCAGCAGTTGTTGCATTAGCTGCCACAGGAAAAGTGGAGAGAGCAGTGTCCCTTCTTGTGGAAGGAGAAATTGGTGGAGACATTACAGTGGCTAATGAAAGACCATCTTCTCGAGGACAGCTAAACACAGCTGATACAGGACACTTAAACCCATGATACATGAACTTTAAATACTTTTAAATATTTGTAAAAGAAAAAACATTCTTAAGAGCCATTTACTTAAAGAGGCTCTGTCACCACATTATAAGTGGCCTATGTTCTACGTAATGTGATCGGCGATGTAATGTGGATTACAACAATGTTTTTTATTTAGAAAAACTATAATTTTTGACGGAGTTACGAAATATTTTAGCTTTATGCTAATGACTTTCTTAATGCTCAACTGGGCGTGTTTTACTTTTTGACCAAGTGGGCGTTGTGGAGAGAAGTGTATGACACTGACCAATCAGCGTCATACACTTCTCTCCATTCATTTACACAGCACATGTCCTGACACGTTTGTGGTTTATTTACAGCACAACAAGTGTAATCTCGCTGTAAATGTCAGATTACAGCGTAATCTCGCGAGACTACGCTTGCTGTGCTGTAAATCAACCACAAACGTTAGTGAAGTGTCAGGATTCTGAATAGACATCACGTCCTGGCTGGTAGTGATGTCCACTCACTGTCAGGACACTTCAGAAACATTAATGTGTGTGTATGTGGCTGCACATAGTGATCTAGTAAGATCACTATGTGCTGTGTAAATTAATGGAGAGAAGTGTATGACGCTGATTGGTCAGCAGAAAAAGCATGGTTGAACAGCAGCACACGTCTCCCAAATTTCAATCAATATGTTATTTTATTGGACTGTGGCTGCTGACCGGTGCCGGTTAACCCACCGCACGGTCTCCGTCACATTGCCGTTCTGCCCATTACGGGAGCAGTGTCCTGCTGCCCCGCTCCCGGACGCGGCGTGTTTGCCGGGTCCTGCATCGTCCGGAGTGAGTCTGACAATTCAATGACTCACTTACACTGCTGCTCCAGCTGACACCTGGGTGTCGTTGTATTACACCAGCCTTAGCTGTCTTTCACGCTACTGCTCCGGCACTAGGAGCACTATCGTGGGGGATTAGTTGGCTGGTACTTGTACACATTGTGCCGCCCGCTAACCGGATGGCGGCACACTCATGAAATGATACAAATTTAACAGTAACAATTACTGACAGCATACATCCAAGGTCTATAAGTTGAAATAGCTGCTATACAATCACCTACCGGCCTCGTGGAGACCTGTCACAGCTGACTGTTTAACAGTTGGTCCCGGCCGGCTCCAATTGCGAGCATATCTCGCTCTTCACGCTGCTGCTCCAGCTGACAACTGGGTACTGTTACATTAGACAAGCCTTAGCTGTCTTCCACGATACTGCCCTAGGAGCGCTATAGTGGGGGATTAGTTGGCTGGTACTTATTCAGACTGCTATCTGCAAGGCGGCACACTCATAAATTGATAAATTTAACAACAACAATTATTGACAGCATACATTCAAGGCTTAAAGAGGCTCTGTCACCAGATTTTGCAACCCCTATCTGCTATTGCAGCAGATAGGCGCTGCAATGTAGATTACAGTAACGTTTTTATTTTTAAAAAACGAGCATTTTTGGCCAATTTATGACCATTTTTGTAGTTATGCAAATGAGGCTTGCAAAAGTCCAAGTGGGTGTGTTTAAAAGTCCAAGTGGGCGTGTATTAGGTGCGTACATCGGGGCGTTTTTAATACTTTTACTAGCTGGGCGCTCTGATGAGAAGTATCATCCACTTCTCTTCAGAACGCCCAGCTTCTGGCAGTGCAGACACAGCGTGTTCTCGAGAGATCACACTGTGTCGTCACTCACAGGTCCTGCATCGTGTCAGACGAGCGAGGACACCGGCACCAGAGGCTACAGTTGATTCTGCAGCAGCATCAGCATTTGCAGGTAAGTAGCTACATCGACTTACCTGCTAACGCCGATGCTGCTGCTGAATCAACTGAAGCCTCTGGTGCCGGTGTCCTCGCTCGTCTGACACGATGCAGGACCTGTGAGTGACGTCACAGCGTGATCTCTCGAGAACATGCTGTGTCTGCACTGCCAGAAGCTGGGCGTTCTGAAGAGAAGTGGATGATACTTCTCATCAGAACGCCCAGCTAGTAAAAGTATTAAAAACGCCCCGATGTACGCACCTAATACACGCCCACTTGGACTTTTGCAAGCTTCATTTGCATAACTACAAAAATGGTCATAAATTGGCCAAAAATGCTCGTTTTTTAAAAATAAAAACGTTACTGTAATCTACATTGCAGCGCCTATCTGCTGCAATAGCAGATAGGGGTTGCAAAATCTGGTGACAGAGCCTCTTTAAAGTTGAAATAGCTGCTATATACTTACCTACTGGCTTCGTGGAGACCTGTCACAGCTGACTGTCCAAGAGTTGGTCCCGGCCGGCTTCAATTGCGAGCATATCTCGCTCTTCACTACATAATGTTCACTGTATTGCTGGCAGCTGGAACTTATCCATACTGTGCTGCTTGTTAAAATTGGCAGCACAGGATGCAATGTAATTTCCACAGTCACTTAAATTGAAGTATACAGTCAATGTGAATTCCACTACAAGACACATTACTATACCTGCTAACTGGCCAAAGGGTATGTGAGTTTGGGGGTCACTCGCACATACCTATTTGCATCATCGGATTTTTAATCTTATTGTCAATTTTATAGCATACCAATAAAAGTTACATATTAATAGATCACAAGCCTCCCTCCTTTCCCCTTTCTCCTCAATACACAGATATATCAACCAGGTGGTGTACACCATTGTGATCAAATCTCAATTCACCGTGTGAATGGTGGTCTTCCACATATTACTCTTTTATTGGTCAAACATCCAGTAAAAAATGGCAACGTTTCGACCCGTGGAGGGTCTTTCTCAAGCCTGATTGGTCAGCGTCATACACTTCTCTCCACAATGCCCACTTGGTCAAAAAGTAAAACATGCCCAGTTGTCCATTAAGAAAGTCATTAGCATAAAGCTAATATAGGTCGTAACTCCATCAAAAATTATCGTTTTTCTAAATAAAAAACACTGCTGTAATCTACATTACAGCGCCGATCACATCATGTAGAAGATAGGCCACTTATAATGTGGTGACAGAGCCTCTTTAAATAGGTTATCCCAAGGTAGGACATTAATCACCTATGCACAGGATAGGTGATAAATGTCAGATCGCCGGTGGACTCCACCAAGCACTAGAATGGGGGTTGTGGAGGTGGGGTCCCCAGCAATCAGACATGTGGATAGGTGATAAATGTCTTTTGTGAGATAAATCCTTTAAAGAGGTTGTCTCATGGAGGCAACCCCTGTCCAAATGTCCAACCATTCATCTGAATAGCCACCATGTACTACCACATTTTCCCTGCAGCTGTTTGCCAGGGGTGCTGATTGCTGCATGGGTGCTAATCTGAAACAGGTTGTCTGCGATGAGACAAACCCTTTTATGTGTAACTGCACTCAAAACATGAAAATTTAAGTGTAACTACCAATGTCAAACTTACAGGTGTCTAGGAAGTTGAGATATGGCAGTGTCACTTAACATAAAATCTAAACTCATTTGGCTGACCACTATGAGGTCCGACCTCCCTATAAACATGCTCTGTATGTTTGCCTCAATGGGGAGAGGGAATCAAGACACTTCTGACAGTGGTTTATCTCCCAGCAGGACAAAGAAGCAGACATGTTGAAATCCAACATGCCCAATCCTCATTTCCCTTGACAGCAGTCAGAATGCCTGAGTAAAAAATAGAAAAGTCAAAAATATGTTTTGGATCCTGCACAGCCATTATTGTGTTAATTACAGACAGAAAATCACCAGTCACCACAAGCAGTCGAGTTCAAGGACCCTGGCACTCATATTTCAGATTCCTGGCCCTCTGTGAGTGTGACAACATCGATTGGGGGGGGGGGGGGGGAGATTTGGGATAATTGTAGTTACACTGGAAATTTTTTGTTTTGAGCGTCGCTTGCCAACTAACACTCAATAGAAAATGTCTACTCCATAAAAAATGTTTTATTTTGTTTATACAAATTGTTTTTCCTATTGTGGATTTCAAATAATACATGTGTACATAAGAAATAATATTACTCGGCCTTTCACCATCAGTATCATACCAATCAATTTTTAGTCTCTTGCATATTTCCATAACCTTTCACTCACTGCTATTGTTTTCTCTAGTGTAAAGTGGGTTATTATGCCAAACCCAGCTTAAGAAATGGCTGCTACCGGAATGATATTCTCTTTATTATTATCATTGACTGTTTGCTCATGAGTATAAAGGAGTTCTTTATCATTCCACTACATGTACAACCAGTATTTTCGTGGTTGTGTTTTGTGTATAGCATTTGTATTACCATTTTGATAGTTGGAGCCAATAATTAATATAAAGTAAATTAAGTACTTGAGGAACCATTCTGAAATAGCTGAATGGATGGTCTTATCACTTGGTGCCCCTGTAGAAAATATCAGTAAAAGCTACAATTAGGTTATTGTAGACAATAATTTAAGGACCATGCCTATTATTTTCAATAATTTTCCCTACATATTCACACAAGACATATTTTTCAAAGGCAATAAAACTAGGATCTTTTTTTTTTTCTGTTGTGACTCACAACTTGTAAATAGTAATACTTTCCAGGTTTCTAGACAAAATGAAGGCTAATGTTTTCAAACCAGTAAGCAGGGACCAGACATGAGCCCAAAATGTGTATATGTATATATGTCCTGCTTGAGCACAAATATGGTAAAACCATATGTGTGGATACCTCATGTGAATTCATGCAGTAATATCCTTAAATCTGGACCTTGAACATGTCTCCAGAAGCCCACAAACACTCGGGCCTGCCCTTTTCTCTTTAAGAGTATGAAAACAGGGTACAAATATGAGCCACAGTGGATATACAAGCCTAGTAAGTTTGTCAATGGTATCACAAAATAATCAATAGTTCTCATCTTCTTCCTCATCATTTTGTGATGGTAGATTTCTGTTAAACAGTGGACCATTACGCCTTCCACGGTAGAATCCACTGGCGCCGGTTGGCGATGGTTCTGTTCCAGACCCTGGGTCTGTTTCTAAATTGCGGGGAATATAAGGTGAAAATGAATCAAAGACTACCTCAAAATTATATACATTAAAAACCTTATTATTCTCTGCACTTCACAGCATACTGCCTAATCTTATGACACCCATGCACCTAAACAACTTTAACTATATAAGGTACCCAAGTGGAACAGAGAAGATTAGGGCAAACGCTTCAGCAAGAAAACACTTTCTATATCAATATATCTTAAGTGTTAGGTGTTGAATTATTTGCTGGACGTCTATTTACAATTAACCACAGACAGATGGAGCCACAAAAAATTTAATCTACAATCACCAGATCACATAAGTACCCTATTTTCAGCAGTAGGACGAGGCAACATTAGGTAATCATCAGATTCTTTACTTGACATAATTAATATTGTAAAAAAAATAATCCTAGATAGACCTAGAAGATGAATACTTCAATATATTTAAAGAAGCACTCCAGCAATTTTTTTGCCTATATAGTGCAGCTATATATAGGCTATTATTAAAGAATAATGTAGAGGCTCTTGTGTACGCCTTGTTTATACCTGTTTTAGTTGATGTGCTATTTATGGGTTGTCTGCCATCCTGGAGTCTCATCACACTGCACTTGCTCTGCTCAGAGTCCTATCTAAGTACAGCAAGTGATAGATCATAAAACTTCTGTACTCACACTGCAGAGTCTGTGTATTCCTATGTGATGCAGCTTCAACCTGTCTCCCCTGCTTCCTGCTAGTTATAGATTTTTCTCTGTCAGCTCTTAGAAGCAGGAGACGGGGAAGCAGTGTGAAGTTGCATCTCATATAAATACACTTATTATTCTGCACACAGCACTATAGTATAAACCAGAGGTCTCAAACACGCAACCTGCGGGCCGCATGCGGCTCCTGAAGCTGCCATCTGCGGCCCGCTGACCGTGGGAGAGTAGAGAGCAGGCCAAAGGAGGAGCTCCGCACAACCCCCCTCTCTATAGATAGCTTCATTGGGGCTCCCTCTAGGAGTGGAATCCCCAGCCAGAGTGCTCTGGTCGGGGATTCCGCTGATAGACGAGGCCTCTGACGTAACTGTACCTCCATATATGGACAGTAACGTCAGTGGCTCCTGGACTGGAATGCCCGTCCAGCGCGTTACCAACGCACTGGTCGGCGATTCCGCTCATAGACGAGGCCTCTGATGTCAATGTCCATATATGAACAGTGATGTCAGGGGCTCCTCCAGAAGAAAAATCCCCAGCCAAAGTGGCGGCAGTGCTTTGACTGGGGATTCCACTCCTAGAGTGAGCCCCAATGGATCTATCTATAGGGGGATAGATGTGTCACTTACTACAAAGGGGTGTGTGTGGCACTATTTACAAAGGGGTGTATGTGACACTATCTACAAGGGGGTGTTTGTGGCAATATCTACAAAGGAGTGTGTGGCACAATCTACAGGGGGCACTTTGGCGTTATCTACAGAGGGTACTGGGGAATTATCTACAGGGACACTGTGGCATTATCTAGGGGGGTGGCACTCTATAAAGTGCACTGTGGCATTATCTATGGGGGTGTCTGGGATTACCTACAGAGGACACTGTGGCATTATCTACAGAGGGAACAGTGGCATTATCTACAGAGGGCACTGTGGCATACTCTACAGAGGGCACTAGGGAATTATCTAGGGGTGTGACATTATCTAGGGGGTGTGGCTCTACCTACAGAGGGCACTGTGGCATAATCTATGGGAGGTGGCAGAATCTACAGAGGGCACAGTGGCACTATTTAAAAAGGGGCTGCCCAATCTTTACATTCTTGTGTCTGCCAAACGCTGCAAACTGAGCAGCCAGACTGTATTTAGCGATAATTAAAGAGGCTCTGTCACCACATTATAAGTGCCCTATCTTGTACATAATATGATCGGTGCTGTAATGTAGATTACAGCAGTGTTTTTTATTTAGAAAAACAATCATTTTTGACAGAGTTATGACCTATATTAGCTTTATGCTAATGAGTTTCTTAATGAACAACTGGGCGTGTTTTACTTTTTGGCCAAGTGGGCGTTGTACAGAGGAGTGTATGACGCTGACCAATCACCGTCATACATTTCTCCCCATTCATTTACACAGCACATCGCGATATAGCTATATCACTATGTGCAGCCACATACACACACTATAATATTACTGCAGTGTCATGACAGTGAATATACATTACCTCCAGTAAGGACGTGATGTGTATTCACCATCCTGACACTTCGCTAACACAATCCCGACACTACAGCACAGCAAGCGTAATCTTGTTTGAAATGACAGTTTACAGCGTAATCTCGCGAGATTACGCTTGCTGTGCTGTAGTGACGGGATTGTGTTAGCGAAGTGTCAGGATTCTGAATAAACATCACGTCCCGGCAGGAGGTAATGTATATTCATTGTCAGGACACTGCAGTAACATTATAGTGTGTAAGTGGCTGCACATAGCGATATAGCTATATCGCTATGTGCTGTGTAAATGAATGGAGAGAAGTGTATGACGCTGATTGGTCAGCGTCATATACTCCTCTGTACAACACCCACTTGGCCAAAAAGTAAAACACGCCCAGTTGTTCATTAAGAAACTCATTAGCATAAAGCTAATATAGGTCATAACTCCGTCAAAAATAATCGTTTTTCTAAATAAAAAACACTGCTGTAATCTACATTACAGCACCGATCATATTATGTACAAGATAGGCCACATATAATGTGGTGACAGAGCCTCTTTAAACTGGAAAACTGGATTGTTAGGCTTGGTTCACACGACCAATTTTCAGACGTATTGGAGGCGTTTTATGCCTCGAATTACGTCTGAAAACACGCCTCCAATACGTCGGCAGACATCTGCCCATTACTTTCAATGGACTTTACGATGTACTGTGCTGACGACCTGTGATTTTACGCGTCTCTGTCAAAAAACGGCGTGTAAAATAACAGCCTCGTCAAAGAAGTGCAGGACACTTCTTGGGACATAATTTGAGCCGTTTTTCATTGAGTTCAATGAAGAACAGCTCCAAATTACGTCCGTAAAAGACGCGGTGAAAAACGCCAGTACATGCATTTACGTCTGAAATTCAGGAGCTGTTTTCTCCTGAAAACAGCTCTGTAATTTCAGACGTAAATGCAGTTATCGTGTGCACATACCCTTAAAATAAGCATGTGGAGTAAACTCGTGAATTTCTGTTAAATTTAAACCTAACAGTATTATTATATTAATGTAGTATTGTTATAGTAATGTAGTATTATAGTAATGTAGTATTGTTATAGTAATGTAGTATTATTATAGTAATGTAGTATTGCTATAGTGATGTAGTAGTGTTATAGTAATATAGTATTATAGTAATGTAGTATTGTTATAGTAATGTAGTATTATTATAATAATGTAGTATGGTTATAGTAATGTAGTATTGTTATAGTAATTTAGTACTGTTATAGTAATGTAGTATTGTTATAGTAATGTAGTATTATAGTAATGTAGTATGGTTATAGTAATGTAGTATTGTTATAGTAATTTAGTACTGTTATAGTAATGTAGTATTGTTATAGTAATGTAGTATTATAGTAATGTAGTTATTGCTATAGTAATGTAGTATTGTTATAGTAATGTATTATAGTAATGTAGTATTATTATAGTAATGCAGTAGTATTCTATTAATGTATTATAGTAATGTAGTATTATAGCAGTGTAGTATTGTTATAGTAATGTAGTATTGTTATTATAGTAATGTAGTATTATTGTTCTAGTAATGTAGTAATGTAGTATTTTTATAGTAATGTAGTATTGTTATTATAGTAATGTAGTATTATAGTAGTGTAGTATTATTATAGTAGTGTAGTATTATAATGTAGTATTGTTATAGTAATGTATTATTATAGTAATGTAGTATTATTATTATAGTAATGTAGTAGTATTGCTATAGTAATGTAGAATTATAGTAATGTAATATTATTATAGTAATGTAGTAGTATTGATATAGTAATGTAGTATTATTATAGTAATGTAGTATTGTTATAGTAATTTAGTACTGTTATAGTAATGTAGTATTGTTATAGTAATGTAGTATTATAGTAATGTAGTTATTGCTATAGTAATGTAGTATTGTTATAGTAATGTATTATAGTAATGTAGTATTATTATAGTAATGCAGTATTATTCTATTAATGTATTATAGTAATGTAGTATTATAGCAGTGTAGTATTGTTATAGTAATGTAGTATTGTTATTATAGTAATGTAGTATTATAGTAATGTAGTATTATTGTTCTAGTAATGTAGTAATGTAGTATTTTTATAGTAATGTAGTATTGTTATTATAGTAATGTAGTATTATAGTAGTGTAGTATTATAGTAGTGTAGTATTATAATGTAGTATTGTTATAGTAATGTAGTATTATAGTAATGTAGTATTATTATTATAGTAATGTAGTAGTATTGATATAGTAATGTAGAATTATAGTAATGTAATATTATTATAGTAATGTAGTAGTATTGATATAGTAATGTAGTATTATAGTAATGTAGTAGTATTGATATAGTAATGTAGAATTATAGTAATGTAATATTATTATAGTAATGTAGTAGTATTGATATAGTAATGTAGTATTATAGTAATGTAATATTATTATAGTACTGTAGTAGTATTGATATAGTAATGTAATATTATTATAGTAATGTAGTAGTGTTATAGTAATGTAATATTATTATAGTAATGTAGTAGTATTGATATAGTAATGTAATATTATTATAGTAATGTAGTAGTATTGATATAGTAATGTAGTATTATTATAGTAGTTCGAATAACTAATTGATTAACAATAATTTTGTATTTGATCAAATTTGAAAGTAATGCGGCCCGTCACCTTCGCATTTTTTCTATGTGCGGCGCATTTATCCGGCCGAGTTTGAGACCCCTCGTATAGACAGTGGGTGGGAGTCAGGGGTTTTTTATAATTCTGCATCTAATTATTGCATGGATTCATCTATTATATAACTGCACTCCTGCACCCTTAGATAGGGAATAATCTATTCAGCAGCACTATATGCACAGGGCACATATAGAGAAAGGAGGGTGAAGCTGGGTGGGGCGGGGAGGGGTCTCAGAGCTTGTAGGATGGATTTGATAGGTGATGATGCAATCTTGTAGTTCGCAAGAAGTCAGCAATACACAGGAGAGACTAACCTGTCTACACACCAGAACATGGTCTATTTTGGTGAGAGATCACATGACACAGGTGCCCATAGTGAAGGGATTTAAAAAAATAAAAATAACTGCAACTGAGCTGGGAAGAAGCAAATGATACTGCTAGAATATTGCTGGTGAGTAAGCATGATATGTAAAAAAAATAAAAAAAGAATTTGCTAAAGTGCTTCTATAAATAGTGGATTCTGCTTCCTTGGAAAGATATTGCAGCTGGACCTCCCAGGGTCTGTGCTGCGCGGTGCAGAAACTGTTGTAATCTTCAAAAAGCTCTGCACAGATTTCAAAGCTGTTTTACCCATTGTGCAGCACGTACCACGGGATGTCTGGTTGCACTTTATTTCAAAGGAAGCAGAATCCAGCGATTCAATATACTGAAGCGTTATCCATCTATTTCAATTCTGACTCATTTTATTTTCTCCTAACCAGGTGCACTTTAAAGGGGGTCTGTCAGCAGGTACCTCACTAAATTGGACAGGTCTAGGCCCCGGAGCACAGATTCTGTACTATGAAGCTGTAGGCACATTACGTATTACAAAGATATTCTCCCCTAGAGCAATGCTTATTACGGCATCTAGTGGAACTCCCTATAATTGTTTTTCTTAGATTCCATATGAATCTGACAAAACAACCCTCTCTAAGCCTCCATATGAAATCAGATGCCTACAGAGGTACAATAAGGCCCCATCGACTTACATTGCTTGTACGGAGTCTGAATGAAGCCATGTGCATGAACCCTTATATGCAGGGCATTATACACTTGTATGAAGCAGATGAATGGATGGCTCCATGGAACCCCATTCTTTCACGAGAGAGTTATTTGTTTTGAGCAGATTGTTCTCTTATGAAAAGATAGCACTGCTCCGGTTCAAGCGTAACTATAACAGGCACTACATTTCCCAGGGAATTCATTACTTTGGTTGGCCAATTGTTTGTGCACCTAATGGAGGAAAGATCCATCCTGAGCAACCATGCGAGTCTCTGCACTAGAACTGGCTGCCTGCCATAGATAGAGTAATTCACTCAAGACAAACTGCTTTCTCCTAGAAGAATGTACTGAATAAAAAGCCAATCAAATATAGCAAAGGACCTGCTGAAAGTTACTCTATAAACAAGATAAAGATAGTCCACTTATGGACAATCAAATTAATATCAAATATTTCTAGTTCTTGAGTTTTGGGTAAAAAAAAGAATTTTCCACTTACTAATTTATCTCCTTATATTTATGTTGATCTACTTTTGAGGATATCGCTACAAATTGTAAAATCAATTCCAAAACAAGCCAAACTCCGCAGCGTGCATTGTCCTTACACACATGCCCCGTGCATAGTTGCAGCACATGCACAAAGACTATACGGTCAACATGCGCACTTGGTGATCTACTATAATACATCACAAGGGCTGTAATGTCAGCTATATACCTGATATAATTGAATGTCATAGCAGTATTTCCATAGGTCTACTGACAGCCTTTAATAATTTCAGATAAGTCACAATCTAGGATATGTATGAATTGTATACATATATTAAATGAATAATTTGCATTGTTTATTGCCCGAGCTAGAAATTGTTATTACTTGTAGGTACTTGGCCCAGCCGCATTTACAGCCCATGGATACTAGGGGTGAGCAGGGAATGTTTGCAAGCATTCCATCAGCAAGGAGCAGTACATGGCTATTGTTACCTGGCCACATTATGTACTCAAGCAGAGTGACCCTTTTAACCAGCAGCTCCAGCTGCTCTTGAAGCTGGAGGAAGGAGACTAAGCTGACCACCTGCCAGACCGAAAACAGAATGGGACAATGGACCAAGGTGATGTAGGTTAGGAGAAATGCTGAGGGGGTGAATAAGATTGCAAGAAGGTGTGTAGGAAGATTTACAATAGAAGACGGTTGGTGAAGAACGGTTTAAATAAATGAAATTATAGAATAGAGAAAAATGCATGGGAAAAGATAGAAGAAAAGAAGATGAAGGAGCAATAAAAGCAAATAAAGTAGAACTATATAAAGGATGTTTTTTTCTCTCGAGACATTATTATTATTATTAACCTGCATGAACTATGATCATGTTTTGTACAAGTGGTCAGTAAAACTGGACATTTCAAAGAATATCAATACATTATATGATATAAAGATATTCCACCAGAGGGCAGTGTAAAAAACAAAGGAATGACCATCTAAAATGACACTCTAGGGACACTTCAGTTAGTGAGCTCAACAAAAAATTTTCCAGATTATTTTTTTTTTCTCGAGTGGTTATTATTATTATTATTATTATTATTAATAACCTGCATGAACTATGATCAAAGTGGTCAGTAAAACTGGACATTTCAAAGAATATCAATACATTATATGATATAATAATATTCCACCAGAGGGCAGTGTAAAAAAAAGAAATTACCATCTAAAATGACACTCTAGGGACAATTCTGTTTGTGAGCACAACAAATCTTTTTGCACTAGAAGCTTGATGGTCTTTTTCTATTGTATATTTTCCAATTCCTAGTGTTGTAGTAAAAAACTGCAATTATTATCTCGAATTTTAGAAACTAGACTGAGCACCTAAAAAAATAGAATATTCCATTGGCCAAAACTTCAAATAAACTAGACTTGTTAAAGTATCTAGAAAACAATGCGGCACTCATGTAACTAGTAAAAGTATACTTCAAGCCATATGATTTAGCCATGGACTAATACAGACTCTCTCTCTCTCTCTCTCCTTCCCTCCGCAGCCATTTCTTGAATCTTCATTTTCGCTTTTTCCTCCCCACCTTCAAAAAGTCCATTTTTTTTATTTTTCTGTCGATACAGAGCTTGTATTTTGTGAGACGAGTTGTCGTTTTTCACAACACCATTTATTGTACCATATAATGTACTGGGAAACGGGGAAAAAATTTCTTTGTGGCGTGGAATGGGAAAAAAACAGTCATTACTTTGCTTTTTAGGTCTCGTTTTTACGACGTTCACCATGCGATAAAAACGTAATTCTGTGGGTCAATAAGGGTTATGGCGATACCAAATTGATATCTTTTTTTCATGATTTACTACTTTTACAAGGAAAAATTAATTGGTAAAAATAAAATTGTCGCCACATTCTGAGAGCCATAACTTTATGTTTTTCGTCAAGCAATATAAGAGCTTATTTTTTGCAGGGCGACCTGTAGTTTCTATTGGTACCATTTTGGGGTACATGAGACTTTTTGATCACTTTTTATTCCATTTTATGTGGGAGATGACGTGACCAAAGTGGCCTGATCCCCTATTCCCATTGGAGATAAACACTGCCAGACTTTTTTGCAGTGGCTCATCCCCCTCTCCGTATGGTAGTAAACTTCATGCAGGGCTGCAAGCATGTTTATGGGGGAGACGGAAGAAATAGCTGTCAGCTGAACAAGCATGCAACAGCAGCTATCTTATGTGTATGTTTGACAATAGAAATCATCTTAAATATATTTTAGATCACACATAAATACTCTCATGGTTTGTAATAAAAGATCTGCAAAACCAGAATTAGGGTATGTTCACATGCACTATTTACGGATGTAATTCGTTTTACGCCTGGAATTACGGCCGAAAATACTGCTTGAAAGCGTCGGCAAACATCTGCCCATTCATTTGAATGGGTTTTACGATGTACTGTGCAGATGGTTATTTTTTTTACGCGCCGCTGTCAAAAGACGGCGCGTAAAAAAGATGCCCGCGTCAAAGAAGAGCATGTCACTTCTTGGGATGTAATTGGAGCAGTTTTCCATTGACTCCATAGAAAAACAGCTCCAATTACGTCCGTAATGGACGCTGCGAAAAACGCCTGCACATGCCATTACGTCTTAAATTCAGGAGCTGTTTTCGCCTGAAAACAGCTCCGTAATTTCATCCGTAATGGACGTGCACGTGTGAACATACCCTTACAGTTACAAAGCTTAAGACCCATTTACACTGGCCAATTTTTGGGCAAACGAGCGTTCACGGAAGGCTCGTTCCCGATCATTGCTCGGTGTAATCAGGGCAACGATCAGCCAATGAACAAGCAAACACTTATTCATCGGCTGATTGCATAGTTTTAAATGTCTAAACTCTTATCTGGATAGAAATGTATGGGGACGTGTGATCGGAGTAACGAGCGCTCGTCCCCACACTAGCTCCTTGTGAAAGCAGCAAACAAGCGCCGATCAACGAGCTGTCTTGTTGATCGGCGCTCGTTTACACGGCTCACGTCGGTCTGTGTAATATCAGCGTTAGCGAAAGACAAGCTTGAGGATCTACTGATAAAAGCTTATCATCTAGGGCTAATGGGAAATAAGGTAGCACCTGTATGGTAGCAAAATGGATTATTGCATATGCTTTGTGAATCCTTTTATTGTAATAAATTCATGAGAATGGGACGGATAATGGATTTGTAGAATTAATACTGTGAGCTAGTAATAAGGGTATATATATACACACTTGGAAAATTTGTTGCAGAAATTTCTTTGACTGAAAATCATTTCAGTTCATCTGAATGGGGTTGTTTCTGCAGGAAGCACATGGATTTCTGCAAGTTTCATTTAGATGGATGGAACAGTCGCACAAATTTCGGCAACAAATCCGCTGTGTGAAATCATCCCAAGGCATGTAGACGTAGAACATCTCGGAAGTGTGGGGTACTTATAGTAGAGGTAATTATTCAGGAGGGAACGCACAGAACAAAACACACCTCTGGGGACTATTGAAGCTCAGATATACATTAATATGGATATAGGTGAGAAACCATCTGCTTTTTTGAAGGCTACTGTAGTTACATATCTGCAAACCACCTACAGCTTTTATAGAAGTATTCCTAAATGTCCTCATACTGTATCAGAGCTTTGGATATTTCAAACTGTTCTTCTACATTACATTGACTGCTTTGTCCTTTAAGATTAAGGCATTAATGGTGACTTTTACCACTACCACTGAATTTGTCAGTGTTGTATCACATGTAGCAAAACCCCATTGGCAACCCATGACATCACATGAGAAATAAAGTTAAGCTTTCTTTTGGCATATCATAATAAACATTGACTTTTAGGGAAAAATGCCTTTTTTATGTTTTGCTATCAAAACCTGGGAACTAAAGGCAAAAATCCCCACTACCTAAAGAGTTTGTGACATGAAAGATTCAGGAGAAGTCGTTTTCAACACTAGCTGCATATGGTCAGAAACGTACCCAAAAGGGATGGAACTAAATGCACATTATGATAATACAGTAGATTCCTTTAAAGGGAACCGGTCACCAGCATTTCACCTATTGAACTTTACTTATCCCTCACTGACCGCTGCCATAAAAAGTTCATTGCCGTTATCCCCTCTCCTAAACTCCTCCTCCGACTGTAAATAACGGTTCTCAAACGTTTCGCGCCTTTTATCGTAATAATCCGGTGTCCCTTTGTGCGCACACACCAGAAGAGGACATCAATGCACAAGCACGGGACTTTGTGTGCTGGGGGAAGGCGAGGAGCTGTCAATCAAAAGTAAGGAGGCGGGGTAAACTCGGAAAGACTTGAGGAATGATATGACTCTTTTCAAACTCTTATACTCCTTAGCATACGGTGTGGGAACACTAAAAAATTGAATACTAAAGCTACAGAGCCGACTAAGAAGACAATTATAGGTTATATAGAAATGATTTTTCACCCACTACCACCAGGTATTGCTGGTTTAATAGGTGAAATGCTGATGACAGATTACCTTTAACCCCTTCCCGCTCCTGGACGTACTATTAGGTCATGGCAGCTGTATCGTTCGCGCTCCATGACCTAATAGTACGTCTCGGGAGTAACGGCCGTCCTCCCGACACATACAGGAGCTGTGACAGCTGCTGTCTCGTACAGCAGCTGTCACAGCTCCTACAGCGGGGACTGATCGCTGTGTCCCCGCTGATTAACCCCTTAAAATCCGCGTTCTATAGAGATCGCAGCTTTTTAGGGGTTAAGCTGCCATCGCCGGCCTGCTACGCGATAGTGGCCGGCGATGGTGACTATGGCAACCGGACACCAAACAATGGCGTCCGGCTATGCCATAGACGGAAGCCTAGTGGGTCCTGACAACGTCAGGACCCACTATGCTTGCTGTCAGTGAGTAGCTGACAGTTCTAATACACTGCACTACGCATGTAGTGCAGTGTATTAGAATTGCGATCAGGGCCTCCTGCCCTCAAGTCCCCTAGTGGGACAAAGTAATAAAGTTAAAAAAAGATGTGTAAAAATAAGAAAATAAAAGTTTTAAAAGTAAAAATCCCCCTTTTTCCCTTATCAGTCATTTATTATTAATAAAAATATATAAACAAACAAATAAACTATACATAATTGGTATCGCCGCGTCCGTAACGGCCTGAACTACAAAATTATTTCGTTATTTATCCGGCAGGGTGAACGCCGTAAAATAAAATAATAAACCGTACCACAATCACAATTGTTTGGTCACTTCACCTCCCAAAAAATGGAATAAAAGAGATCAAAAAGTCGCATGTACCTAAAAATGGTCCTGATTGAAACTACAGTTCGTTACGCAAAAAATAAGTCCTCGCACGGCTTTATTGATTGAAAAATAAAAAACTTATGGCTCTTAGTATAAGGTAACACAAAAAGTGAATGATTTTTTACAAAATGTATTTTATTGTGCAAACGCCATAAGACATAAAAAAAACCTATAAACATCTGGTATCGCCGTAATCGTATCGCCCCGCAGAATAAAGTGAATGTCATTTATAGCGCACGGTGAACGCTGTAAAAAAAAAAGAATAAAAAAAACAATAGTAGAATTGCTGTTTTTTAGTCACCACGCCACCTAAAAATAGAATAAAAACTGATCAAAAAGCCGCATGCACCCCAAGAAAACTACAATGAATTCCTCAAGGGGTCTAGTTTCCAAATTGGGGTCACTTTTGGGGGGTTCCCAATGTTTTGGCACCACAAAACCTCTTCAAACCGGACATGGTGCCTAATAAAAAAGAGACCTCAAAATCCACTGGGTGCTCCTTTGCTTCGGAGGCCGGTGCTTCAGTCCATTACCGCACTAGGGCCACATGTGGGATATTTCTCAAAACTGCAGAATCTGGGCAATACGTATTAAGTTGCGTTTCTCTGATAAATCCTTTTGCGTTATAAAAAAAAATGGTATAAATAGGATTTTCTGACAAAAAAATAAATGAAAATTTCACCTCTACTTTGCTCTAAATTTTTGTGAAACACCTAAAGGGTTCATAAACTTTCTAAATGCTGTTGTGAATATTTGAGGGGTCTAGTTTCTAAAATGGGGTATTTGATAGGGGTTTCTAATATATGGGCCCCTCAAAGCAACTTCAGAACTGAACTGGAACCTAAAAAATAAATAAATGAGGCAATACTTCGCTTCTTAGATTATACTGATAATGGGCCGTGCCCACCCCGAGATGACCCCAGTTTTGACCGCTTATATAAACTGAGACCCCTATTAGACCGTTCCAGTACCCGGTTTTCCCAAGCATACACCCCCGAGAAGTGTATTTCTATTGATGAGTCCCTGGTACATTTTAAAGGGAGGGTTCAATTCCGCGAGTACCTGCCGGGTAAGAGGGCAAGGTATGGCGTGAAGATGTATAAGCTGCGAGAGTGCATCCGGGTATACCTACAGGTTTAGGATATATGAAGGAAAGGCCACCCCCACAATCTAGCAGTAACATATTGTCTGTCAAGTACAAGGACAAGAGAGATGCCACACCAGTACCCATGTAACTGTACCCATGTACCAGTACAGAGACCCCCAAACCAGACTGCATCCTGGACTACAATAGGTACATGGGAGGGATGGACTTGTCAGATCAAGTCCTGAAGCCCTACAGCGCCATGCGGTGTGGTATAAGAAGCTGGCCGGGCACATCATACAGATGGCTTTGTACAATGCGTACGTGCTACGTCGATGTGCAGGCCAGACGGGAACTTTCCTGGAATTTCAAGAGGTGATTATCAAGAACCTAATCTTTAGGGACCAAGAAGGGGGACACCCGGTACTTCGGGAAGCGGGGCCACACGCATCGTACCAGGGCGGCAACACTTTCCAGGGGAATTTCCCCAAACTGGCAAGAAGGGAAAAAGTCAAAAGAGGTGCAAAGTCTGCTATAAGAGGGGGATAAGGGAGGACACAATATAGCAATGTGACACGTGTCCCGAAAAACCAGAGCTCTGTATGAAAGAGTGTTTTAAAATTTATCATACATCCCTTGGTTTATAATTTACCCCAATTTTACTTACCCTGATGCACTCCGCACAGCTTATCCCCCCTCGTCTTTCTCCTCTGAGCCCTGCTGTGTGTCCAGGCAGCTGATAACAGCCACATGTAGGGTATTGCCATACCCGGGAGAACCCACATTACAGTTTATGGGGTGTATGTCTCCGGTCAAAATGCTCCCTACACCTCTAGATGAATGCCTTAAGGGTGTAGTTTTTAAAATGGGGTCACTTCTTGCGGGTTTCAACTGTACTGGTACCTCAGGTGCTTCTGCATACATGACTTCGCACTAGAAAATCCCCAGTAGGCCAAATGGTGGTCCTTTCCTTCTGAGCCCTCCCATGGGCCCAAACGGCAGTTTATCACCACAAATGGGGTATTGCCGCACTCAGGACAAATTGGGCAACAAAATTGAGTATTTTATTTCTTGTGAAAATAAGAATTTTTGAGCTAAAATGACATATTATTGGAAAAAATATATTTTTTTTTAATTCCCAGCCCAATTCAAATAAGTTCTGTGAAGAAACTATGGGGTCTAAATGGTCACATTACCCATAAATGAATTCCTTGAGGGGTGTAGTTTCCAAAATGGGGTCACTTCTGGTGGGTTTCCGTTGCTTTGATACCTCTGGGGCTCTGCAAATGCGACATGGCACCCGAAAACCAAACCAGCAAAATCTGTACTCCAAAGAACACACAGCGCTCCTTCCCTTCTGAGGCCTCCCATGGGCCCAAACGGCAGTTTATTGCCACAAATGGGGCATTGCTGCACTCAGGAGAAATTGGGCAACAAAATGGAGTATTTTGTTCCCTGTGAAAATAAGAAATTTTGATAAAAAATTACATCTTATTGGAAAAAATGTCATTTTTTTAATGTCACAGCCCAATTGAAATAGGTGCTGTGAAAAAACTGTGTGGTCAAAATGCTAACAACAACCATAAATGAATTCCTTGAGGGGTGTAGTTTCCAAAATGGGGTCACTTCTGGTGGGTTTCCACTGCTTTGATACCTCTGGGGCTCTGCAAATGCGACATGGCACCCGAAAACCAATCCAGCAAAATCTGGACTCCAACAAACATATAGCGCTCCTTTCCTTCTGAGCCCTCCCATGGGCCCAAACGGCAGTCTATCACCACAAATGGGGTATTGCCGCACTAAGGACAAATTGGGCAACAAAATGGGGTATTTTGTTCCCTGGGAAAAGAAGAAATTTTGATCACAAATGACATTTTATTGGAAAAAATTACATT
This sequence comes from Rhinoderma darwinii, assembly GCF_050947455.1. Classification (NCBI taxonomy): domain Eukaryota; kingdom Metazoa; phylum Chordata; class Amphibia; order Anura; family Rhinodermatidae; genus Rhinoderma; species Rhinoderma darwinii. Next base: position 424,272,577 of record NC_134687.1, read on the forward strand.
TTTTTCATTTCACAGCCCAATTCAAATACGTGCTGTGAAAAAACTGTGCGGTCAAAATGGTAACAACAACCATAAATGAATTCCTTGAGGGGTGTAGTTTCCAAAATGGGGTCACTATTGGGGGATTCCTACTGTTTTGGCACCTCAACACCTCTTCAAACCTGGCATGCTGCCTAAAATATATTCTAATAAAAAAGAGGACTCAAAATGCACTAGGTGCTTCTTTGCTACTAGGGCTTGTGTTTTAGTCCACGAGCGCACTAGAGACACGTGGGACATTTCTAAAAACTGCAGAATCTGGACAATACATATTTAGTTGTGTTTCTCTGGTAAAACCTTCTGTGTTACAGAAAAAAAAATGAATAAAATTGAAATTCAGCAAGAAAAATGAAATTTGCAAATTTCACCTCCACTTTGCTTTAATTCCTGTGAAATGCCTGAAGGGTTAAAAAACTTTCTAAATGCTGTTTTGAATACTTTGAGGGGTCTAGTTTTTAAAATGGGGTGTTTTATCAGGGTTTCTAATACATAGGCCCCACAAAGCCACTTCAGAACTCAAGAGGTACCTTAAAAAAAAGGCTTTTGAATTTTTTATAAAAAATATGAGAAATTGCTGTTTATGTTCTAAGCCTTGTAACGTCCAAGAAAAATAAAAGAATGTTCAAAAAACGATGCCAATCTAAAGTAGACATATGGGAAATGTGAACTAGTAACTATTTTGCGTGGTATAACCGTCTGTTTTACAAGCAGATGCATTTAAATTCTGAAAAATGCTATTTTTTCAAAATTTTCTCAAAATTTTGCAATTTTTCACCAATAAACACTGAATATATCGACCAAATTTTACCACGAACATGAAGCCCAATGTGTCACGAGAAAACTATCTCAGAATCGCTTGGTTAGGTTTAAGCATTCCAACGTTATTACCACATAAAGTGAAATATGTCAGATTTGAAAAATGGGCTCTGAGCCTTAAGGCCAAAACTAGACTGCGTCCTTTAGGGTATGTTCACACGGCCAAATTTCAGACGTATACGAGGCGTATTATGCCTCGTTTTACGTCTGAAAATAGGGCTGCAATACGTCGGCAAACATCTGCCCATTCATTTGAATGGGTTTGCCGACGTACTGTGCAGACGACCTGTTATTTACGAGTCGTCGTTTGACAGCTGTCAAACGACGACCCGTAAATTTACTGCCTCGGCAAAGAAGTGCAGGGCACTTCTTTGCCACGTAATTTGAGCCGTTCTTCATTGAAATCAATGAAGCACGGCTCAAGGTTTACGAGCGTCTCAGACGCCTCGTAAATTACGAGGAGGAGCTTTTACGTGTGAAACGAGGCAGCTGTTAACAGTCTGTCTTTTCACACGTAACTGCCTCTCAGCGTGTGAACATACCCTAAGGGGTTAAAGGGGTTTTACAGCTTCTGACAACTGATGACCTATCCACCGGATAGGTCATCAGTATATGATCTGTGGGGCTCCGACACAAGGGCTCCGCACAGATCAGGTGCTCTAGTGCCTCCGTGCACTGGACGTACAACCCGCAAGCAGTTCGCTCCAGCCGCGGAATAGCGGCCGAGCTGCAGTACTGCAGCTCTGCTACTATTCAAGTGAATAGGAGTGGACCTGCAGTTCTGCAGCACGGCCGCTATGCGATGTACAGAACCAACTGCTTCCGGGCTCCGTACATAGCATTATGTGCCACAACATCCGGTGCCCGCTGGCCACCCGAGCAGCTTATCGGTGTGGGGTCTGGGTGTCCACTTATCCGGTGGATAGGTCATCAGTTGTCAGAAGAGGGACAACCCCTTTAAGTTTTCATTCATGGTTTTCAGCAAATTCAACAGGAACTTCTTATTTATTCTGCCTTCAATGAGCACAAGAGGCAGAATACTACAACAGTATTGTTCTGGAAACATATGATCCTCACTGACCCCCACACTAAACAGTAATGAAGGGGGGAAACTGAAGCTAATGTATGAAATAAGCTTGTGAACCTTCAAGCTAAGGTTTGCAATATACCAAGCTTGTCACAAATAATGAAATAGAAAGGTAAAAAGAAAAAAATGGACAGTTTCCATGGCTAAGACTGACAGGAATGACATGGTTGGAAATAATTGCCCATTACCTCCATAGAGCTTTGTCATCCTGCCTGAGTAATGTGAATGTACGGCTTAATTATCTAATCTGCTTTGGATCATTGGTTCTAAAAGTGAATGAGTAGACGCACTTCATATCCAGCCATTAGTAGAGCTCATTTAAGTCATCACTACGTGTGAACTCCCAATGGATTATTTCATTTTCTATTACTATTCAGTTAGGCATTTGGTCAGCTATGTCCAAGACAAAACAAAGAAAATCAAATAATTAAACTCTGCCCACCTAGTCCTGTGTAACCGCCTCTTCTGATCAGTTGCACGATTTGCATTTTTCATTTGGAGGCCATACAAGTAATAGTGACTTACAGAAGTCACAATGATTTCACACCTCAAATACTGGTATACTTGGCCATGCTTTACCCTCGTGTGTCCCAAGCCCTGTACATAACATTCTTTACTTTCCACCTCTCTGGACAGACTCCTCACTGCTCCTTTATAATTTATGTCACATTACTTAAAGGGAACCTGTCACCAACATTTCACCTATTAAACCAGCAATACCTGGTGATAGAGGGTGAAAAATCATTTCTATATAACCTATAATTGTCTTCTTAGTCGGCTCTGTAGCTTTAGTATTCAGTTTTTTAGTGTTCCCGCGCTGTATGCTAAAGAGCATAAGAGTCATATCTTCATTCCTCAAGTCTTTCCGGGTTTACCCCGCCTCCTTACTTCTGATTGACAGCTCCTCACCTTTCCCCAGCACACACGAAATCCCGCGCTCGTGCATCGATATTCTGGTGTGTGCGCACAACAGGACACCGTAGCGGCGCATCCGCAGTAACTAGATTTGAGGCCTGGGTGAAGCAGGGAAGGGTGTCAGACCATACATGACGGGCACATGTGCGCTATCTCAGACTAGATTTTGGCATTCAGGTCGGCCAGTTTTCATCGGTGGGCGGGCATAATAAGAGGAACAAATGAGGCTGACGGATTATTACAATAAAAGGCACAAAATGTTTGCAGACCGTTATTTACGGTCATAGGAGGAGTTTAGGAGAGGGGATAACGGCAATGAACTATTGACAGCAGTGGCCAGCGAGGCGTGAGTAGAGTTCAAAAGGTTAAATGCTGGTGACAGGTTCACTAATCATATTCCGTAATGACTGACATGCCTGTTTCAGGACCTGCAGGTCAGGTATCCTGCTTCCCCCTGTAAATGCTTCACTCACAGAGATTTTAAATGTTCTTTCTTTATAAAGCTTGTAGTCCAAAAGAAAGTATAGTGACAGTGAGTGAAGAGATCCTGTTCATATTTACACTACAGCTTGTATAGGGTACGATAGTGTTAGAAACAGGTAGATAACGCTAACGCTCCAACAGACGGAGAAAAGCAGCTGCAGCTTCTAAAAAGCATCAGAAAAGTGCTATAAATGCACTAATGTATACATTATTGGTGATGACATGCCTAAGTGAGCATATCGAGGAACTTAGACTACCTTTATCAGCCCACTGGTGAAGATTAAATAGTTAAACTGTGTGTCATTTGGAGTTTGGATTGCATTTACACTTCTAATTACTTATTACTTTTATTGAACTTGTACATGAATGGTGCTTCTTGCCTGCTTTTAGCATAGTAAACGAAAAGTAGGTGTAAGACCACTGTTAACGGAATTGAAAACATATATCTAGGAATCACTATCCTGTCTAGGCCAATGGTCTTTTCAGAGACAGAGGTTTGTTTGTTATTTTAAAGCAGGGCTTCTCAAACTTTTTTCTACTGGGGCCCCACCAGCAAGAACATGGTGATGCCTGCCCCAAAATTTGAAATATTGCACAATCTATTTTATTTTTATTTTTCTCCAAAATCTAGTATAACGTTTAAATAAGCAAAACAGTCAACTGGCTTAAACAATTCTGTAAGAACTGTTTTTTTGTAAAATGTTTCTAACTAAAGCTTGGCTTAAAAATCTCCAAATTATGTTTAGGCCAGATTTATTTTGTTAAAGAGGCTCTCTCACCAGATTTTGCAACCCCTATCTGCTATTGCAGCAGATAGGCGCTGCAATGTAGATAAGAGTAACGTTTTTATTTTTTTTAAAAACGAGCATTTTTGGCCAAGTTATGACCATTTTTGTATTTATGCAAATGAGGCTTGCAAAAGTCCAACTGGGCGTGTATTATGTGTGTTACATCGGGGCGTGTTTACTACTTTTACTAGCTGGGCGTTCTGACGAGAAGTATCATCCACTTCTCTTCAGAACGCCCAGCTTCTGGCAGTGCAGACACAGCGCGTGTTCTCGAGAGATCACGCTGTGTCGTCACTCACTTCCTGCCCCAGGTCCTGCATCGTGTCGGACGAGCGAGGACACATCGGCACCAGAGGCTACAGTTGATTCTGCAGCAGCATCGGCGTTTGCAGGTAAGTCGATGTAGCTACTTACCTGCAAACGCTGATGCTGCTGCAGAATCAACTGTAGCCTCTGGTGCCGATGTGTCCGACACGATGCAGGACCTGGGGCAGGAAGTGAGTGACGTCACAGCGTGATCTCTCGAGAACACGCTGTGTGTCTGCACTGCCAGAAGCTGGGTGTTAACGAACAGAAGTGGATGATGCTGATTCGTCCGCATCATACACTCCCATTCCTAACGCCCAGCTAGTAAAAGAAGTAAAAACGCCCCGATGTACGCACATAATACACGCCCAGTTGGACTTTTACTTTAAACACGCCCAGTTGTACTATTGCAAGCCTCATTTGCATAACTACAAAAATGGTCATAACTTGGCCAAAAATGCTCGTTTTTTTAAAATAAAAACGTTACTGTAATCTACATTGCAGCGCCTATCTGCTGCAATAGCAGATAGGGGCTGCAAAATCTGGTGACAGAGCCTCTTTAAGCTTGACCTGCTTCAGGTAAAAAAAAATGGAAATGTTTGATTGCTTTTCTGTTAAAATTTGTTTTTTTTATTTTGTTCAATGAATGTTTTATGTTAAATAATATATTTGTGGCTTTTCTTAAAAAAATAAATAAAAAATAGAATAAATGAGTTGAAGACTATCTACGAATCCCAAATATGCTCACCAGCTTAAGGCCTTAAACAGACATAGCAAACACCTTGCCCCATGCCTAATATTGTCTACGCCTCATTCATGTAACTGTGATCCCCTCCTTCATTACCATGTGATCTATGTTCTCCCATTGCTGTTTTTATTTCCTCCCTCCTCTTACCCGCATTGTCATATACTCACCGTGAATTCCAATCATTGTTTCCAATATTAAAACTCTCTCTGCTAAAATCTTCAGAGCTTCTCTGATCTGCAGCATCCTTTCCCCCTGTGCAAGCAAGAGACAGACACAGCTGTGAGGGATTTACCCCCTCCCACCCAGATTTAATCATTTGACCTTTTTCACATTAGTGTTCACATGGCCATTTCAATTTTCAGTTTTCTAAGATAAACTAGGAAGGCATCCCAGGAAAGGGAGAAGTATAAAGTACTATTTTTGGGAGTCATCTATGCAGGGGCGGACATACCATATGTGCAACCTGTGAAGCTGCACAGGAGCCCAGTAGGTAAGGGGTCCACCTGCCAACCTAAAAGCAGGTAGCAGGGCTTTCTATTTTTTATGTAAGGGCAGGGCCGGCGTTAGGGGGGGGGGGGGCGAACTGGGCATATGCCCAGGGCCCCCGTCCTTTCAGGGCCCCCTGCCGACTATAGCAGCCATAGCGGCTGCTACGGGGGCCCGCAGCATAAGGGAGCCTGCGCCCCTCATGCCCGGTGATGTCGCTAGCACCTCAGAACGCAGATACAATTGATTACTATAGGCTGCAGGCGACGTACGGCCTGCAGCCTATAAGACGCTGGGAGGAATCCCTGCACAGGCTGGCGTGATGACGTCACTGGATCACGCCGGCCCACGCAAGGGTCCCTTCCAGAGGCTGTGTGGATCAGCTCTGTCCGTTGCGGGAACATGTCAAGGTAAGTAAATTTTTTATTGTTTGGGTGGCTGTGTATGTAAAATCTACAAGAGGGAGGGCTGTGTGGCACTATCTACAAAGGGCAGGACTGTGTGGCACTATACAGGGGGACTGTATGGCAATGTTTAATCTGGTATAGTGATATGATTTAATAACTGTATATGCATATAAATGCTTTGGGGCTTGCAACACTCCTGGACGCACTAGAAATCAGGGATGCAGTTCTCTGCACACTGTCTTCTGAATTAACTGCATTCTTGATACAATAATTCAGCATTTGGGGCCCCACTTTTAACTTTGAGCAGGGCCACACTTTGTCTAAAACCGGCCTTGTGTAAGGGACTGAGCTAATGAATTTTATATCTCACTTTTGCTGGAGATGTTAGGAGGTGCTCTACTGTATGATGAGCTCCTTGATCGCCAAGGACCCATGTACTGTTCTTGCACAGGGGCCGTCTACTGTCTCTGTCCGCCCCGGCATCTTTTACATCTGTTCCTTCTTTTTCTTACCAAATAGTAAATCACTAATGTGAACAAACTTTTTTTTTATTAATACATTATGCAGTTGCAACTATAGTCAAGACCAAAAGTAAACCAAGCCCGAGATGGGTCAATCATGCAGAATCATTAGAAATTTGATGAAGAAAGCAGAAAAAGGATTAATGCACTCATTTTTACTTGGATCAATCGGTTTGAATATTTATATAAGATACAGTTGCAAGAAAAAGTAAGTGAACCCTTTGGAATTACCTGGATTTCTGCATTGACTACTAATACAATGTGGTCTGATAGTTATCTACTGTATTTTTTAGACTATAAGACGCACCTGACTATAAGATACACCCAGGTTTTAGGCAACAGGAAATAGGAAAAAATTATTTCCATATTTTACTACTTTTACAAAGAAATAACAATTTGTTAAAAAAAAAAAATTGTTCTGTTCCACCACATTCTGAGAGCCGTAACTTTTATATACTTTTTTTTATTTACTTTTTTTTACTTAGCTAACAGTAGCGGCGTTACAAATAGGCTGTGATTCGGCAAGATATGCTATGGCTGACGACCAGCACATTATCCCTCCACGTATTACACATAGTACTGACACCCCATGTACTATTCACAGCACTGACCCCCATTCATCACATATTTATTTCTTATTACATTATCACACAGTTCTGACACTTCCATACATACACTTTTCTTTTTTACCATACATTCACACCCTAGCACTACACTAACACTAACATTCATTTATCACACACTTGTGAGCACTTAGTTCGCCACTCCCCTCAAGACTAGTGGGAGTGGCTATCACTATTTAGTGCACACTCCTTCTGCAGCATTTTTTGACCTGTCTGCGTCCTGCTGGGAACGGGTTTTCACCCACCTACTTAGTAAGTATGGCCTTTTTTGTGGTTTTGAACTTTTAATATATATATATATTTTTTTTACACTCCTAAAAATGTATCTATCTTTTTTTTTTTTACACATTTTATTAGTTCCCCTAGGGGACTTGAATAACGATCGCTGATACAATACACTGCAATACAAATGTATTGCAATATATTGTAATTTTTACAGACTTTTGCTAAGCCCTGCCGGGGGCATGGCTTAGCAGAGGCAGGCAGAAAGCAGATCTGGGGGCCTTGATTAGGCCCCCTGGCTGCCATGACAACCATCGGCGCCCGCCGATTGCGTTGCAGGGGGCCATTGGGCTGTCGAAGGGGGCAGTCCCCCTCAGGTTTTCCCATGAAGGACATTTATGACATATCCACAGGATATGCCATAAATGTCAGATAGACGCTGGTCCCACCTCTGGGACCCGAACAGGGTCCCCTAAATCCGGTTCTAGCTTTTTGTGCTCTCCCGGCCACTTAATTATTACATGGTCGAGTTACGGAAACAGCATATCTCACTGAGCTACACTGTTTCCGTAACTCCCATAGTAGTGAATTGCAGTTACATAAGCAGCGTAGCATGCGAGCTACACTGTTTTCGTAACTACTATTCCGTTCTATGAGAGTTACAGAAACAGCGTAACTCGCTGAGTTACGCTGTTTCCGCAAAACTCCCATAGTAGTGAATGGCAGTTACAGAAGCAGCTGTTTCCGTAACTCGACCATGTAATCATTAAGTGGCCTGGAGAGCACAAAAAGCTTGAATGGGGATTAGGGGGCCCCATTCTAGAGAGAGGGGCAGGTCCCAGAGGTGGGACCCGCATCTATCAAACATTTATGATATATCCTGTGGCTATCCAAAAAATACAATATTTGAAGCAGCACAAATCCCGTTATCCTGTGGCTATGTCATAAATGTCCTTCATGAGAAAACCCCTATAAATGCCGCAGTCAATATTGACCGCGGCATTCAACTAGCTAAACGGCCAGGAACAGCGCTCCAAACATCACCCCCCCCCCACTCCATGACGTGTCGGCACGTTTGGGTTGGGAAGGGGTTAATTAAGGAAGGGGTCAGGGGGTCTAGCGCAGCCGGGTCCCTTGACTGCCGACTATAGGACGCACAGAGTTTTTAGCAAGATTTATTCTTGCTAAAAGCTGCGTCTTCTAGTCCGAAAAATACGGTAAGTCACTGCTTTTTCTCCCTGCACTGTGGATGTTTACTTAATGTGCTTAATGAAAGACATGAATAGTACAAGTGTTTGTGTGTTATTAGTCTACTTAGATTGTGTTTGTCTATAGTTGTCTTTAACAATCTTTTACCAATCAGACTACATTTTATTAGTAATAAATGCAGAAATCCAGGTAATTCCAAAGGGTTCACATACTTTTTATTGCAACCCTACAGTCATTTTCCTGTCAATAGCCCCGGATTTCTGTGAAATGACTGACAAAGAACAAGAAATTTCCCTATATTCTTCTTGTCCGTTTTGAGTTTCAAACCTGCTTATGTTTAAAAAAAAGAAAACAACCCAAAAAAACTGCAAAGTGTAAACTAGGCCTTATGAGATCTTTCATGTGAGGCAATGGGGGAAATGTATTAATCGTGCCAGAAAAGTAACAAATGCTTCAAAAGTCGTAATTTGCACAAAGAATTGGGGCTTTTTAGGCATTTGTGACGCTTACAGCTTAGTGGAGGGGTGGCATGGGTTTGCTCGGCCTGACAAATTTACTATTATTTAGGCCAGAAATTGTCATAAATTGTAGTCAATCTACTCCAGCTCATATCTGAAGTACATTTTACTTTCTGGCACACATACGGCCAGAGATGTGCTTAATTTATTTTGAGTTGAGCGCCACTTTTATAAATTAGGTGAATCTTACTCCAGCGCTCTTTAGATTAGGAGTGGTGTCTAAAACACCGGACTTAATAAATTGCCTCCAATATACCTGTGTGGGACTTTTTCAGTTGGTTGAACCGATATTAATGGAACCAACTAGTTTCATATGAACCAGCATAAGACTGGGGCCTAACAGGGATGTAGCTAAAGGCTCATGGGCTTGGTGCAAAAGTCCTTCTTGGGGGCCCCCCCAACTTCTCTTCATGGCCGACGGCCCGCATCTTTCAGCTGCATCACTGGGTCTCCTAAGTGACCCAACGATGCAGCACTAGCCCCCAGGGGCGTCGCTAAGGTCTTAGAACATCAGGGGCGGTAGCCCCAATACATATGTCCTCCCACTCCCCTACCACATGGTAGACTTAGATACAAGGCCCATGTGTGATACTGTCTGCTGTGCCCTGTATCTATGCCTACCACATGGTAGGCTTACAGGGCCCCAGCAGGCAGTGTAATCTTACACTTACCCTCCTCTTCGGCTCCGGGTGCAGCGCAGGCCCTGACGCCATACAGCGCCCGGACGTGAGGAGGGTTACTATAGTAACAGGGGCCTGTGTACTTTATTACATAGACCTCAGTTACTATAGTAACTGTGAATAGGTGTGGTGGGCCGTGGGCCAGTCGCAATTGCAGCCACTGCGACCCCTATAGTTACGCCACTGGGGCCTAATGAGTATGAATGAGGCAGCGATTAGTGGGAATCCCAGCCCAGCTGATGAAGAAAACTTCTGACATGTCTCTATAGCATATCATAAATTCTAAAACCTGAAGGTCCGCTTTAGTGTGAGCCAAACTTATGCTCATCAACATGTGAAAGGCTAACTTCTTCGCTGGTATCAATGTTGTTTCCTAGTCCAGCTACTTGTTTTTGCACACTATACTTCATCTATTATGAGACCCCATCAAAGAATCATCTGCACTGTCTTAATAGCACCCTTAGGCCACTTTTATACGGCAGTACTTTGGTCAGTATTTTGCATCAGTATTTGTAAGCAAAAAACAGGAGTGGAACCTACACAGAGAACAAGTATAATGGAAAGATCTGCACCTCTTCCATGTTTTGGACCTACTCCTGGTTTTCAAAAGCGAAATACTGATCAAAATACTGCCGTGTGAAAGTGGCTTTCCAGATCTCAGAGATCTTTTGCATCACATGCCTCCAGGTTTATTAGCTAGATTTATTTAATTTATAGAATAGGATTATTAATAATATCTTTATATTCTTCTTTAGGCTCGCTTAACATGGGAGTGATACTGCAGCATTTTAGAGTCTATAAGGCTCTGTTCACATCTGCATTGGGGTCCCGTTCTGACGTTCCGTCAGAGGTTTCCATCAGAAAGGGACCCTGAGCAGACACAAACTGACACGACGGAAACCAGAGGTTTCCGTCTCCATCACCATTGATTTCAATGGTGACAGAGCCGGTGCCCCTGGTTTCCATTTGCCTCTTGTGCACCGGACCCGTTGTTTTGCCGGAATCAATTGCGTAGTCGACTATGCTATTGCTTCCTGCAAAACGACTGATCCGGTGCACAAAAGAGACAAACGGAAACCAGGGGCACCGGCTCTGTCACCATTGAAATCAATGGAACGTCAGAACGGGACCCCAACGCAGATGTGAACAGAGCCTAATAGACGCAACATTAAAACTCCCTATGGTTCTACTGAATCGAACTTAGATCACCATGGAACCATATGGGGGTTCAGGTATTGCTGCCAAAATATGGACCCTAGAATGCCGCCATATTACTTCTTGGCCTTGTTCATACAGTGCAGATTTTCTGCAGATTTTGCATGCATTTTTTAAGCCAAAACCTAAATTTGATCCAGGACAACAGACCTGTAGGGCTTCCTTTATTTCTTCTCCTTAGGTTCCTTTACAGGTTTTGGCTTAAAAAATACATGAAAAATCTGTAACAAATCTGCACTGGGTAGACAAGAGCTTTCAGTTCATTTTAGTGCCACTTGGGAAGCATTCGTCAAAGGAACTTCCTGCTAGTATTTCAAAGCTTTTATTTCTTAATTAGCTGGGTTTGCTATTATCCCTTGATTTTATTTGGATATACATTGAATTTTATTGTAGTACAATTTCTTTTGTGTGCTGTCTTATTTCACTTATTTGCAGAATTGTAGCATAACAATTAATGTAAGCAAAGAATAAACATAACTAGTAGTTTTTAGCAAGCAGCATATTAGTTACCATGTTAATGAAATTACATGCACGCTAAGTGTTAATCTGATGCTTATGCCATTAACGCCTTCACTGCTGGAGTTGCAAATTCATTCGACTACATCTGTATTAAGCTAAATTGTTCATTTTTATGAACGTATGTAAAAAAAAAAAATATATATATATATATATATATATATATATTTTTTTTTTTACAATTATTTTACTATGTTATGCCACCGTTCTGCTTAAATATTCTATAATACTATGGAACGACTGTCGTAGTAAGATATTTTTTGTATATGCTAGAACTCAATAAACTGGGCTTGTAATTGGTAAGGTGAAACTACTTACTCATATTTAAAGAAACGCAGGTCTCCAGAAGGGAAAGGGTTACAAGTAAATAAAGGGTTAACTAGCAGGCTGTGGGGTAAAGGGAGTGGGTAAGACAAAGGAAACCCCCACAGCTGTATCAGTCTTTATCAAGGGACCCATCACCCCAATACACAATCAAGCTGAACATCATGGTACATAAGCGGGGTATATGTGTATGTGTTTATTTGTAAATGAGAATTGTAATATTACTTATTAACCTGGTAAAACCCTGGCGTTCTAACCTTTGTGCCAGACTGGCTGAAATATGTGGCCTGTTGGATTCTATTGGTTATAAAATAACTATTTGTCTCCTAGTGAACTATGGTAATACCACCCCTATTTCTGTCACTGTGTACCTAGTTTTTAGTATATATTAACAAGGAAAGATACTTTATACAGTTCATTTAACAGATTTATAGAAGGGATTTGGAAAGGAATGAAAAAGAGAATAAGGGCCACGTTCAGACTTGGCGGAAATTTTTCCACTGCAAATGTTTGTGCAGATTTGGGGCAATTACGCAACGAATCTGCACCAACATTTGCACATTTGACAGGTAATTCAGACGTTGCAGATATCACAGTGGACTTGCCACAGATTTCAGTTTTTGCATTGCAAAGGCTGAAATCCGCAGTGAAATTCCGCTTCTTCTCCGCAACGTCATGAGCATGCTGCGGAGGGAATATTCTGCACCGCAGCCTGATTTCCGCACAGTTATTTTCTGCAACGTCTGAACTAACTTTTTCTAAAAATGTATAGAAACAAATGTAAAAAATGGCTGCTGCAGAATTCCACTGCGGACTGTCCCCAGCTGAATTCAACAGCAATTCCGCCACGTGTGAATGTGCCGTAAGAAATACAGAAAGGCAAGAAAAAGAGTACACCTCCTAAGCAGGCTCCTAAATGTACACCCTGTTTTCTAAATAATAGGTGATGGATCAAAGACCAAGAACAGAACAGGTTGGTAGGATCTCCCTTCTTGAAGCATATTTCCAATTTTTACAGTATTTCACATAGTTTATATCTATAGAAATAGAGATTTTAGTTTGAGTTACATCATGTCATTATCTCATTCACATCCTTAGACGCTTTCAAAATTCTGCTGGTTGAGCTTGTAAATATACTGAACAGCTTACCTCTTTCATTGTAATCTGATCTCTCATTCTGATAACCGTAAACCAGCAGACATGAATTAAAGGGGTTCTAAACTAATAGTAAGTAAATGTTTCTTCAAATCTGAATATAGGATTTTCCAGTTTTTTTTTTCTAAATAATGCTTTAAAAGGGGTTGTCCAGTCCCAAAACATTGATGGCCTAGCCTCAGGATAGGCCATCAATATCTGATAGGTCAGGGTCTGACTCCCGGCTCCCCCGCCGATCAGCTGTTTTCATGGGCTGCGGCACTATTTCCTTTACTGCTCACACTGTGAATCACTGACACGCTTGTAGTGGCGTTTCAGAGTATTACAACCTCCTACCATTGACGTGAATGGGAGAAGGCTGTAAAACTGTGAACCACCGCTACAAGCGTGTCAGTGATTCACAGTGTGAGCAGTAAAGGAAAAGAAGGGGAAGCATCACTCATATGAACGCTGCAGCCCCTTCAAAACAGCTGATCGGTGGGAGTGCCGGAAGTCGGACCCCAACCCATCAGCTATTGATGGCCTATCCTGAGGATAGGCCATCAATTTTTTGGGACTGGACAACCCCTTTAAAGCAACTTATAATAAACTTAAAGTTGCACTGAAAATCCACAACAAATCTAGAACGTCAGAGCAAGGCATAAGATATTTAAGGCAGAATTGTCACTAAACTAAGGGGGGAAAAAGGCAAAACTGGCTTGGCAAGATTTACACTATGCCTTCTCTATCTCTTAGCACTACAGTAACCAAAAGGTCAGTACCAGGGGTGTAACTTGAAGCCCCTGGGCCCCAGTGCAAAATCTATAACAGCTCCCCCCTACCATATGCCATTTATGTGGCAGCGAGACCTTTGGACCCCCTCATGTGCCAGATCCTGGATGCGGCTGCTACCTCTACACTCACTATAGCTGCTCCCGTGGGTTTAACTATTCACTTTTATTTCTAGGTCCATAATCACTGCTACATCCCATTAACTGTCTTACAGATCTGCTCACAGAGGTTTTATTATAAAGTCTGGGCAGTTTATGTTCTTGTATTAGTTAAAATTAGTTTAGAACTCCTATAATCTTTAGATGTACACAGAGAAGAAAACATTAAGTAACTCAAGATTAGTAAAAAATAAAGCAAAGGATTTGCAACTCAACATTTTATACTTACTAAAACTATGAAGCGTTAAATGTCAAATGTGGAGTTATTCTCTACAGTTCTGAATTCAGCCCTGTCCGTCTCATTTTTCAATAATCTTATTGACTGGTAATGATGCCATCGGTGACACAATGACCTTAAGTTCAGTACTACGTCCTCTAAGTTCAAAGCCTTTACTGTAGAGATTGTTGGCACCTGTTACTGGTAGAATCCAGTCATTGGAATGAGCTGGCACTCTTTTGGCATCATTTACAATACATGTATGTGCCTGCCTACTCCATTCTGCTGCAGGGAGGGTTATGGATATACTGTGAATATGTCATTTTTTTTCTTAGCCAGTTAAGTATTCTGCATAACAAAGCGGATCTCCAATTTATTAGACTTCTATTCTATCTAATTCTTGGTTTTGAAATGCTAGGATATGAACTACTGAAATTCTCTGTACAGCATATGTCCGGGTTCTCCAATGGTGGTTAGGTGGCATGAAAATGGAGCAGGTTTGAAAGAGACATTGGTATACTGAGATTCTTACCGGCTCCCCTTTCTCCCCAGGTTCACCTTTCTGCCCAGGAGGGCCCTGTGAATATATAGAAAGTAAAAAAACGCAAACATAGTTATGATAGAGGAAGATGAGGATCAACAGACAGAATGTTAGAGAACCATGATACCACTACTGAAGATGGATTTATACAGCTCCCATTGAGTTCAACAATAAATGTGTCTGCTATAAGCACCTAAGCTCCCCCTAGTGATGGCTATAGTCAGACAAATTTTATCATTTAACTCTCGGGCCGGGTTCCCACGTAGCGTAAACGCTGCGGAATTTCCGCAATGGAATTCTGTGCGGAAATTCCTCAGCATTTACAGTAGCAGCAGAGCGGATGAGATTTAGAAAATCTCATGCCCACGTGCGGAAAAACCCCCCAGCATAAACGTTAATAAATTGACCTGCGGTACGGAATTTAAATCCGCAGCATGTCAATTTATTATGCAAATCCCGCAACAGAAAGCCAAGTGTTGCGACTCTTGCGGCGTATTTGCAATGATTACTCCGCAAAAATCGCAACTATGGAAAAAAAAACAAAAAACATACTTACCCAGAAGTCTGTGTTTCTTCGTCCAATCCGGCCTATTGGGATGACGTTGCATCCCATGTGACTGCTGCAGCGAATCACAGGCTGCAACATCATGCAGGGAGGCCGGACCGGACTGCACAAGAGGGACGCGTCGCCATAACAACTGCCTAGGTAAGTATGAGCGTTTTTTGCCTCTGTTTTCCACAGCGGAAAATTAGTCCGACAATGTGGTGCAGCTTTTCAGTCGGAATGTACTGCGGGTTGCAGGTTCGATACACTGGGCAGATTTTAAGCAGCGTATCTGACCCATGGGAACCCGGCCTAAGGGTATGTGCATACGTCGTTTTTTGCCAAGCAGAAAAAATCTGCCTTAAAATTCCCCTCGAATTTTTGAGGCACATTTTGAAATGCAACTCTTTTTTTTCACACTTTTTTTTTTTTTTAGACCTTTTTTTGACGCGTTTTTTTTGTTTAGGTGTTTTTGTAATTTAGCAAATGCAAAAACCACGCCAAAAATTGCTATCGACAAACAGCGCAGTTTTATTCCATCCTCCTATTAAACCGCTCCAAAATAGGGCATAACGCTCTAGAAAACAATGCCTCTACCTCCCGTTAAAATCAATGGAGGGCAATTTGGAACATTTTTGTGCAGTGATTCTGATGCGGTTTCCACATTAAAAGCCGCGTTAAAAACGCTGTGTGAACAGGATCTGAGACTGTCAAGAAAAACAGGGGATTTGGAGCTCCTTATAAAAAAGCAAAACATCACTCCGACTGTAAGGCTGGATTCACATGAGCATGCACATGAACACAAAGCAGGGAGCCGGGCTCCTAGCATCATAGTTATGTATGACGCTAGGTGTCACTGCCCCGCTGCGGGACAACTGTCCCGTACTGAAAACATGTTTTCAGTACGGGACAGTAGTTCCACGGAGAGGCAGGGACTCCTAGCGTTGTACATAACTTTTTTGCGTTTTAAATTTACGCCATGTGGTATAAATAACATAATAACTTTATTCAGCGGGTCGTTACAATTGCGGCAATACCATATTTATATAGAGTTTTTATGTTTTACTACTTTTACACAGTAAAAACTATTTTTTTTCAAAATTTTGGTTTTTGTGTCGCTAACTGTTAAGAGCCATAACTTTTTTATTTTTCCGCCGATGCAGCTGTATGATGACTTGTAGTTTTTATTGGTAGCATTTTGGAGTACGTGCGACTTTTTGATCACTTTTTATAAAAAAATTTTGAAGGCAGGATGAACAGAAAATAGCAATTCTGGCATTGTTTTTTGTTTTATTTTTTATAGCATTCACCGTGCGGGTTAAATAATGTAATTGTTTTATATTTGGGGTCGTTACGGATGCGGTGATACCAAATATGTGGAACTTTTAACTGTTTTCCATAATAAAGTATTTTGTAAGGGGAAAAAGTGTGTATTGAATTTTATTTTTCTTGGGACTTTTATTTATTGTAAAATTTATTATACATTTTTAACTTTTATTTAGTCCCACTAGGGGACTTCACTATGTGATCTTTTGATCGCTTTTATAATACACTGCAATACTTCTGTATTGCAGTGTATTATTGCCTGTCAGTGTAAGGCTGGATTCACACGAATAAGCTGAATAAGCCCTAAAGCTGACAGGCATCTGTTAGGCCATGCTTCTGACGTGGCCTAACATACAATCCCTAGAGGCAGACCTGGGGGCCTTTGTTAGGCCCCCAGCTGCCATAGAAACCATTGACACCCTGCGATTCCATCTCGGGATGCCAGTGGGGTGAGAGAGAGCCCCTTCTCTCTAAAACCACTCAGATGCTGCGGTCGCTATTGAGCACCACATCTGATGGGATAAATATGATTGGAGACCACTGCTAGTGGTCTCCGATCGATGCCCTGAAGCCCGAGGCTGTTAGCAACAACCCGGGCTACAGGAGCGCACCGCCCGATGCGGGAAAAACTCTTCTGAAGTGCCGACGTGTAAAGGCGGCACTTCAGTAGAACTACCCTGAATGGCCGACGTAAAAACACTATACGGCGGTCGTTAAGGGGTTAAGTCCCTTAGTGATGTAACTAATTTTAGTAAAAAAAAAAATCCCCTCTGTGCTCCACTGGTCATAACTTTGTAATTATTTATTTTTTCAATCTAGGTGTATGAGACTGGTATTTTGGGAGACAAGTTGTAGGTTTTATTGTAACTATTTTTGGGGTACATGTATTGAAGAACTTTTATTGGGGGAAATGAAAAAAAAATGACGTTTTGTAATTTTTGGATGTATTTATAAGGCTTTTACCATGCAGTATAAATAATATGTTAACTTTAGTCTACCAGTCGTTACGATTATAACTACACCAAATTTGAGTTTTTGTTCTGTTTTACTACTTTTGCACAACAAAAACAGGCTTCATACAAGATGATTTTTTTGTGTTTTCGCATTCCAATACCCATAGCATTTCTATTTGCTGTTTAAGGGCTTGTTTTTTGCAGGACAACTTTTCATTGGTACCATTTATGAAGACATTTTATTCTTGTTTTTGGGAGGCGAGATGAACAGACAATAGCTGTTCTGGCATTGTTTTTTAGTTTTTCTTTGTCTTTTACCATGCACGATAAATAACATTAATTTTAAAGCACAGGTTGTTATGAATGCAGTACTACCAATTATGTGTATTTTTTTTAAATTCTTTTTTCAATAAAAAAAACATTGTGTAAGAGAAAAAAAAGTTTTTTTAAATTTATTTCTGTAAAATCACTCCAGTGAAGCCAATCAGCACTGAATGCGGCATCTGAGGGGTTATAAACGGCTATCTCGTGGAGTAAAAAAAAAATTACTCCTATGTGTAACAATAAGAAAGCATGTGTTATCCCCGATTAATAAGGAGGGGGTGATATCATGAACAAAAGTCCATGTTACCCCCCCCCCCCCCGGTCATCTGAAGCCATGCAGGGATAGGAGAAGCATAACAGATCATCCTCCCCTCCCTGCATGCTGTCAGCACATCACCCTCTGCCCCTCCTCTCCTCCACACAGGCTGTAGTGAGAGATGCAAGTAAGATACCGTTGGAAAAATGCTGCAAATTCAGAATGCTTTCAAAAATAGAGGTTTTAATAATTTTTTTTAATCAATTAACAAAATCCAAAGTGAATAAACAGAACAGAAATCTAAATCAAATCAATATTTGGTGTGACTACCCTTTGTCTTCAAAACAGCATAAATTCTTCTAGGTACACTTGCACAAGTCATGGTTTTTGTAGGATTATAGTCAGGCGTATGATTAACTAATTATACCAAACAGGTGATAATGATCATCATTTTCATATGTAGGTTTAAACACCGTTATTAACTGTAACAGAAACAGCTGTGTATGAGGCTTAAAACTGGATGAGGAACAGTCAAGCTCTGCTACAAAGTTGAGGTTGTGGAAGACACAGGTCCACCATGGCAAGACTGAGCACAGCAACAAGTCACATGGTAGTTATACTGCTTCAGCAATGTCTCTCACAGGCAGTGGCGGATCCTCATATGGGCGGTTCGGGCGGCCGCCTGGGGCCCAAGGCTGCACGGGGGCCCATAACCACCCAAACCGCACACAAGTTAAAAAAAATATCCAGGGCTGCTGCCGGCTGCATTCTAGCGGTCATCGGTCCCACGTGCGGATGAAGAGGAGGAGGGGGGGATGTGCAGGGGGAGTCAATTGCGGCCAGGGAACAGGGGCACAGCACATCAGCTGTAGAGAGCAGACTGTCAGAGATTGTGATGGGCAGGTGCTGGAGTCTCCCTGACAGTCTGCTCCTCTGTGCTGCTGTACACTCTCCCTCCTGTCTAAACCTCCAGCAGCTGCCTGATAACGGCAAAACTGCAACCAGAAAGTGAAGGACCTGTGGTGACGTCACAGTCACATGATTAAGGTCCTGAAGGCTGCCAGAGACAAGCACCGCAGAGGAAGAGGCTGTGGTAAGTGTGTGTGTGTGTGTGTGTCATAATGTAAGTCTATTTAGTGTGTGCTGTGTATATAGTCTATATAGTGTGTACAGTGTTTATAGTGTCTATAATGTAAGTCTATATAGTGTGTGCGTGTAGTGTGTGTGTGGTTTGAATATATAGTCTGTGGTGTTAATGTGAATTGTATATAGGGTGTTTAATTTCACATTTTTTGTGTGCAAAATAATTTCCCACCCATAGAGCCCTCTGCAGTAAGTCAGATGCTCAGAACCCCCCCTGCAGTATAATCTCCCCTATAGAGCCCTCAGTAGTTATTATACTGCAGGGGGGGGGTCAGAGCGTTTGATTGACTGTTGAGGGTTCTATAGGGGAATAACTCTCTCCTCCCTAGAGCCATAAGGGCGGATTTACACGAACGTGTAAAAGGTCTGTGCAACGCGCGTGCTTTTCACGCGTGTCGTACGGACCTATGCTAGTCTATGGGGCAGTGCAGACTGTCATTAATTTTTGCGCAGCGTGTGTCCTCTGCGTAAAACTTGCGACATGTCCTATATTTCTGCGTTTTTCGCGCATCACGCACCCATTGAAGTCAATGCGTGCGTGAAAATCATGCATGCCACACGGAGGCACCTCCGTGGGACGTGCGTGATTTGCGCAACAGGCAAACTATGATTGCAAACAGAAAAGCACCACGTGCTACAAACATAGTGTCATAATGATGGCGGCTGCGCGAAAGGCACGCAGCCGTGCATCATATGGTGATGACACACGGAGCTGTTAAGTGCCTTTTGCGCGCGCAAAACGCCGCATTTTTTGCGTGCGCAATACGCACACACTCGTGTAAATCCGCCCTAAGTGTCAGACGCTTAGACCTTCCTATAGGGCACTCAGCAGTCAGTCAGATGCACTGGGGAGGGGTGTCTGACTGCATAAAGTGTAACTAACTAAACTTTTTTTTAAAAATTACATGTCATAGTGACATGTCAAATGTTCTAATCGGTGGGGGTCCGGGCACTGAGACCCCACCAATCGCTGAAACAAAGTGACAGAAGCGATCAGGTGAGTGAGGAGCCACTTTGTTTCTGATCGTACACCGCGCAGAGGAAAGACAATCAGAAATTAAGTGGAACAGCGCTCACCCGAGCACTCCTGCTGCTTTTGTTTTAGTGATCAGTGGTGGTCTCAATGCTGGGACCCCCATCGATCAAAACTTCTGACATATCACTCTCACTATGACACGCCAAATATTTTTTAAAAGTTTAGTTACCCCTTGGGGACTGAATTTATTGGTTTGAGTTAATGTATGGGCCTGGGTCTTAATTTGCTTAGGGGTCTGGGGTATAAGACAATTTATGGTGTTTATTTCTGAATTTTTATGTTGCTATAGACGCTGAAAATGGCTACGGAATCAAGGGGAAAAGATTTCTCATCAGGAAACCCTGCAGTCATCAGGAGAAGTCTCCATAACGGTCTGTGTCAGATGGAGAAGAAAAGAGAACGACCCATCAGTGAAGACATCACCTGTGAGTCATTTCATTTATAGATCTGTCACCTCTCCTGACATGTCTGTTATCGGAAATCCTTGTATTCCACATAAAGTCTTTGTGTGCCCAGGACTAATAGACAAATGCGTGTTACCATTCCCCTTGTCAGAAGGATATGTCCCTACACAGTGTGATACTGTCAGCGATGGTTGGAGACTGTCAGCATGTAGGGACACAGCCCTTTGACAAGGAGAATCGTAGCACTCATTTGTCAATGCTTGCACAGAAAGGTGGTGTTTAATATAGACACGGCGTGGCAGGGCGGTGGTGGAGAAGGGGGCCCAA
The DNA here is from genome assembly GCF_050947455.1 of Rhinoderma darwinii. Taxonomy (NCBI): domain Eukaryota; kingdom Metazoa; phylum Chordata; class Amphibia; order Anura; family Rhinodermatidae; genus Rhinoderma; species Rhinoderma darwinii. The sequence goes on from NC_134687.1 coordinate 424,293,635, forward strand.
GCTTGTGGAACAGCCCAGGGCCCATGGTTTACTTAATCCGCCACTGCTCACAGGCAAAGATTTCAAAGCAGACTGGGGTTTCAAGATGTGCTGTTCAAGCTCTTTTAAAGAAGCACAAAGAAACGGGCAATGTTGAGGACCGTAGATGCAATTGTCGGCCAAGTAAACTTAGTGCAACAGATCAAAGACACATCATTCTTACTTCCCTTCGAAATCGGAAAAATGTCCAGCAGTGCCATCAGCTCCAAACTGGCAGAAATCAGTGGGACCCAGGTACACCAATCTACTGTTCAGAGAATTTTGGCCAGTAGTGGCTTTCCACGTCAAAGTCATACCTTTGAAGTGGAAACAAGGCCAAATGACTCAACTGTGCATGAAAACATAGGAACTGGGGTGCAGAAAAATGGTAGCAGGTGCTTTGGACCAATGAGTCAAAATTTGAAATATTTGGCTGTAACAGAAGGCAGTATGTTCGCTGAAGGGCTGGGGAGCAGTACAATAATGAGTGTCTGCAGGCAACAGTGAAGCATGATGGAGGCTCCTTGCAAGTTTTTAGCTGCATTACAGCAAATGGAGTTGGGGATTTGGTCAGGATTAATGGTGTCCTAAATGCTGAGAAATACAGGCAGATATTTATCCATCATGTAATACCATCAAGGAAACATTTGATTAGCTCCAAATTCATTCTGCGCCAGGACAACGAACCCAAACATACAGCCAATATCATTAAGAACTATCTTCAGTTCAAAGAAGAAAAAGGAGCCCTGGAAGTGATGATATGGCCCCCACAGAGGCCTGACCTCAACATCATCAAGTCTGCCTGGGATTAGAAGAGACAGGAGGATTTGAGGAAGCCTACATCCACAGAAGATCTGTGGTTTGGAACAACCTTCCTGCCAAGTTCCTTCAAAAAGTGTGTGCAAGTGTACCTAGAATTGAAGCTGTTTTGAAGGCAAAGAGTGGTCACACTAAATATTGACTTGATTTAGATTTCTCTTCTGTTCATTCACTTTGCATTTTGTTAATTAATAAAAAAAACTAATAACCCCACTAAAATTTTAAAGAAATTTTACTTTGCAGAATTTTTCCACAACTGCTGTCACGTGCTCCCTTCCTGCGGCTCCCTCGGTCTCCAGGACGTCGAGAGTCACTTGCTCGGGCGTCGCCCGTCCTGGCAGAGTGAGGCAGTCTGCAGCCAAAAGGAGCTCAGGAGCGTCAGGCCAATCAAAGCCTGGCTGATGTTCTTGAGCTCCCGCCCTCTCCTTATTTAGTGCAGCCTGGGGTAGTAGGCCTTTGCCTGTAATTAGAGTTACCTTGCCTGGTGCTTTCCCTTGTTTCAGACTCCCCTTAGCGACTTGCATCTTGATTCCTTTGTGACCCCTGACCCTGGCTGGACTCCTGACTTTTCATTGCCTTCTGACTTTTTGTTTTTCTGCACTCTCCCGGGTTGACCCTGCCTGCCTGTCTCAGCCTTTTGCGCCCGATCTTGTCCATGGTGCTATTGCCCTGCCTCTCCCTCCATGTACTTCCCAGGTGACCCTTTGTTATTTCGTACTGTCTTTGTCTTATCCGTTTGTCAGTTTCACTTGTACTAGTATAGGGAACACCGCACAGTTGTGCACCGTCGTTTAGGTCGGGTCGTACAAGTAGGTAGGGTCAGAGGTTTGGGAAGAACAGGGACCTCACTGTTTTACCGTGTATTTGTGCGTGACAACTGCCTAAAACTTTTGCACAGTACTGTATATGCAACTCCAACTTCAACCTGCTACAGCTAGGGCTAGAAGATTTTTGTCTTTAAAACAAGACTAAAATCGTATCTCTAACCTTCAGAGTAGAAGCTCTTCTGCAGTTACACCACCCGAGCTGTGCTCGGGCTAGACTGTAAGTTACTTTTTCTGCAGCCTGAGCACAGCTCGGGATAAACTGTTAGGCTGGGTTCACACGACCTATTTTCAGGCGTAAACGAGGCGTATTATGCCTCGAATTTCGCCTGAAAATACGGCTCCAATACGTCGGCAAACATCTGCCCATTCATTTGAATGGGTTTGCCGACGTACTGTGCCGACGACCTGTAATTTACACGTCGTCGTTTGACAGCTGTCAAAAGACGACTCGTAAAATTACAGCCTCGTCAAAAGAAGTGCAGGACACTTCTTGGAACGTTTTTGGAGCCATTTTCTCATAGACTCTATTGAAAACAGCTCCAAAAACGGCCGAAAAAACGGCGCGAAAACGTGAGTTGCTCAAAAAACGTCTGAAAATCAGGTGCTGTTTTCCCTTGAAAACAGCTCCGTATTTTCAGACGTTTTTGGCTCAGCGTGTGAACATACCCTTAGGAGGTAAAAGACATGGATAAGTAAAAATGGAAATGATGGCTGAAAATACTTACCAATTCCCCTTTTGATCCAGATTCTCCCGGCAGGCCAAATGCACCCTACATTTCAAGACAGATCTGTAAGTTATAGTCATTACTATAATGAAATGATGCAGTGTGATATTTTTCTCCCCTACTCACGCTGTCTCCTTTCTCTCCTTGTACACCATCTCTACCGGGTGGGCCAGGGAACCCCTGCATAGTTACACAAAAAATATAAAATTATGAGCCACTGGTTGTGTATTTTTATCACAAATCATTTACTTCTTCCTATCAATGCCAAGATTCCTTTAAAGAGGCTCTGTCACCAGATTCTCAAATCCCTATCGCATGTGATTGGCGCTGCAATGTAGATAACAGCCACGCGTAATCTCGCGAGATTACGAGGTAAACGAGATTTTGTTTCCCTTGCTGGAAATCTCACAGAAAAGATTCAGAAGTGTCAGGATTCTGAATACACATGACGTCCAGGCTGGAGGTCATGTGTATTCATTATCAGGACACTTGTGTATGTAGCTGCACATCGTTCTAGTAAGAACGTGATGCTGCTGTGTAAATGAATGGAGAGGAGTGCATGATGCTGACTGGTCACTGATTCGTCAGCATCATACACTTCTAGTCATAACGCCCAGTTAGTAAAACAAGTAAACACGCCCAGTTAAAAACACAATACACGCCCAGTTGGACATACGAAAAAAAACACACCCAGTTGTCCATTTCAAAGCTCATTTGCATATATATATAAAATAGCTCATAACTTGGCCAAAAATGAACGTTTTAAAAAAAAAACGGTACTGTTAGCTACATTGCAGCGCCGATCCCATGCAATAGGAGATAGGGATTTGAGAATCTGTTGACAGAGCCTCTTTAAATCCTGATTTCTCTTTAAGTTTTGAACCCCTCAACCCAAAAGAAAAGAAAAGTATATATGAAATATTTATAAAGTGTTATCCCTTAGACAACTATAAAATACTTGATACATTTTGCATATACAGTACATTTATGTGGAATATGTCATGCTTTAGTAGTCCAGTTTGTGTTAAAAATTTACTGTAAAGCGCTCTTTTTTTAACAGAATATGCTTGACAATTTCACAATTTGCTTGACCCTAATCTTTACCTATGAATCCTATCCACATCATGACACCATTAATTGAGTAAAAAATTTTCTTCTGATATGTCATAGAAACATTTAGGAAAATCACACTGGTGAAATCTCGGATCACCTATTATTTCCCGGGTAAGGGCTCTATTAACAGCTAAAACACCTGGCACTGCTCTTTTTCACATTTCTGTTCTTGGAAATCTGACACAACATTCTGCACAAAAGGTCATTGAAATGAATGGCTATGTGCTTTTTAGTAACAGAATTGTGACAGCATTGCCAATTGGCTGTTGAAGGTGTTGTAGGCTTTAGACAGCAGCTTTTCGTTTGACCTAATAGCACATTGTCGGGGGACCTTTTACATTGGTTAGGGTTGTGCAATGCGGACTACCCCATTGCACATTTTTTAAAATCCTTTTGGTCTGAAATCACAAACTTCTCAATTCTGGCTATATTTCACCCTTAAAGAGGCTCTGTCACCAGATTTTGCAACCCCTATCTGCTATTGCAGCAGATCGGCGCTGCAATGTAGATTACAGTAACGTTTTTATTTTTAAAAAACGAGCATTTTTGGCCAAGTTATGACCATTTTCGTATTTATGCAAATGAGGCTTGCAAAAGTACAACTGGGCGTGTTGAAAAGTAAAAGTACAACTGGGCGTGTATTATGTGCGTACATCGGGGCGTGTTTACTACTTTTACTAGCTGGGCGTTGTGTATAGAAGTATCATCCACTTCTCTTCACAACGTCCCAGCTTCTGGCAGTGCAGACACAGCCGTGTTCTCCAGAGATCACGCTGTGTATCACTCACAGGTCCTGCATCGTGTCAGACGAGCGAGGACACATCGGCACCAGAGGCTACAGATGATTCTGCAGCAGCATCGGCGTTTGCAGGTAAGTCGATGTAGCTACTTACCTGCAAATGCTGATGCTGCTGCAGAATCAACTGTAGCCTCTGGTGCCGACACGATGCAGGACCTGTGAGTGACGTCACAGATCTGCACTGCCAGAAGCTGGGCGTTCTGAAGAGAAGTGGATGATACTTCTCATCAGAACGCCCAGCTAGTAAAAGTAGTAAACACGCCCCCGATGTACGCACATAATACACGCCCAGTTGTACTTTTACTTTTCAACACGCCCAGTTGTACTTTTGCAAGCCTCATTTGCATAAATACGAAAATGGTCATAACTTGGCCAAAAATGCTCGTTTTTTAAAAATAAAAACGTTACTGTAATCTACATTGCAGCGCCTATCTGCTGCAATAGCAGATAGGGGTTGCAAAATCTGGTGACAGAGCCTCTTTAAGCTAGCCACAGATGAAACACTAATAAATAGAATGTTTAGACACTCATGACTCAAATAAGTTGAGTCATATACCCTTATATGCAGCCTACCTTTTAGTAAAGCAGACAGCAAAACAGAGTTGGACTTTAATGATCACAGCAGCCGTTTATTATTTGTAATACTAAGAATTTATTAATGGCAAATTAAAATAACCTTAAATTCCCACAAAGGAATTCTTCATATAAATAACAAACCGCGACCCTACCAGGGTCATAACATTAACATTTAACAAACAGAATGACAGGGGCAAGTCCTTGAAGCCACCGATGTTTTATTTACTGGTCATCTGCCCACCAATACCTTACCCCCAGCCGTAACCCGGCTAGGGGGCACGGATTACCTTTTGCAGATGACCTCCACAATATATATCCAAGCCTTCAAAAGGGGTAACACCCTAAGAAGCCGTCTTCCAACTAATTGGGGGGTGCATCCCGTGAGGCATTCCCCCCCCACTTTTTACGACCTACTTCAAGGACTCCCCCCGCCATAGCGAAATAGGCCTTGACCGCCTCAAGCCTGTGAGCTCCCCCACACACTCACCGCTCGTTCAATTCCATCCATTAAAGCCAGACTCCACATATCTATTCCCACATCGTTCAGGTGCACTCCATACTCTCTCCAAAAGTTTCCCGTCCCAGACCCCAAGTCCCAATGTCGAACAGCAACACCGTTGTTGCGTGCCACAAAGCCAGATATAGCCCTATTGACCCTTTTTATGGAGCGAGCTATACGCCAACACTTCCTCGGGACCATCTCCGACCAAACAGTCACCAGATGGGATGTAATGACCACAAGCAAAGCAGGTCATACTTGACATCCCGCAACAGTTCCAAAAATGGGCGCAAGCCTAAATCATTACCCCCGATGTGCAGTACCAGTACGTCTGGTGCCCTGTCTAACAGCACGTAATTATGAAACTCAGGCAACACCCGACTCCAGGTCATTCCACGGAAACCTATCCAATGCAGGACCGCTGTGTCCCATGGAATCCGGAGCTGTCGATCGTCCGGCCGTACGTCCGCCTGAAGGGCACCCCAGTACACAAACGAATGCCTCATAATCCACACTATACAAGGGTTTCTGCCTGCAGTAAAAAAGTAAAATACATACATGCACACCAACCCACCAACACAACAATGAGCAGAAATCACATCACGGGCGGAACGCACACACCCAGAACACTGTTACACAAAGACACAGATCATATCATATGAGGGCGAACATAAGAACGGAAACACGCCGATTCCAACCACCCTATATGCCGCACATCCACTTAGTCTAATCCCCACCTCACCGCTTCCGTTGCAGCCCCAATACGAAACGAGTGGGATGAGCATTGCTCCGCACGCATGTGACATGCCACCAGACGTTTCTTAGAAACTGAGACAAACTGAAATCGTGAAAAAAACTTACCGTCCTCATGTCTAAGCAATGGGGAATCTGACAGGCCAACTCCCACTAAAAACGTCCTTAGGCAAAAAAACGGACGTACTAAGTTCCCGGGTATCGTGAACAACACGACCCTTCTGCCCCTGCCCGTCTGATCAGTTTTTGAGCGACGGAGAACTATCTCCACCCTATCCGCATATAAATCACATTGTCCTGCATCAACCCACCTGGTCTAGAAGAACTAGGCAAAACCAATTTCCCAATGCAGTAAGCCAGCGAGAAAGACAAATGAAACATGACATTTCCCATAGAACACAACAACTGAATTGACACTGGACGCCTCTGGTCCCTCACAACCACACCCCGTCTCAGTCCCCGCAGTGCCTGGCCCACCAGGAAATGCTTTGTGATGTCCAGAAGCCCCCGGAGTTTAAAACTGAAAGCAATGGCCGCCACAAAGCGATTGATCTTGGCGACCGTACAACCAGCAGACAAAGCTTCCCACAACCAAAACAATAATGCAATCATCCTGTCATCATCAGATATAACATCACCAAGAGATCTCACCCAATCCTTCCATTGATGCCACCCAGCAGAGTATGCCACCCCCGTCGAGCTGGCCAGCAACCGTTCGATCAGGACACCTGCCAGCCGGATACCAGCTCCCAAAGATGACTGGGACAGTCCACACCAGTTAACTCTGCGTCCGGAACCAGCTGACGAAAACAATCCCACTCTGAGCAAGAAAGCAGGTCAGCAATACAATTCACCACCCCTGGAACATGTACCGCCACCACCCACTGTCACGATGGGTGTGTGGACCCACTGGGCCGTACCGCCGTAGCGGGATAGCAGCTGGCCAAACAGGATACCAAGGCAAAGTCAATAGTTCGAATAAGGTTACCTGTAGCAATACAGACAGTAGCGAAGGCAGGCTCGGATGGGACCTTGACAGCAGGCAGACACCATGTGTGGTGAAATACAGCAGGCATAATATACGACACAACACTACTCCAGCTTTCTACGGCCCAGGAAGAAGTTAGCACGGAATACAGGAAACAGGTAGCAGGAACGGGAACACTGGGAACTGGAAAACACCAAGGGACCATTTGCAAAGACTAACATGGGTAACACAACAAAGCTGAGGCAATTAAGAAAGGGGCAGGGCCCTTCTTCTAGTCCAGGGTGATCATGGGAGCAATCAGTAAATCTAAAACATGTGTGTGCTCTGGCTCATTAAGTCCGGGAATGAGCTAAAGCGCGCACCCTAGTGGTCACTGCAGGACAGGACAGTCGCATGTGCTGGCATCTCTGGGGAGGAAGATGTCTGCAGGATGATAGGAGTCTGCGGTCTGCGACCGTGGATGTTACACCCACACGTTCAACTTCAGACAGGCGAGCACTAACTGCCGCAACAAACAAACTACAGGAGGGGATTCAGAAACTTTACTTATTGTCATCACCACCCCCAGATTATCACAATGGAAGCAAACTTTCTTGCCTGTCGCCCCAAATTGTAACTGCTACCACGATGGGAAAAAGCTCGAGCAGGGTCAAGTTGTGTGTAAGACCCGACTCCACGCAAAAAAGCCAGCCAAGGACCTGCGCACCATTTTCCCTTACAAAAAGCGCCAAAACCCACCACCCCCGATGCATCTGTAAACAACTCAAAATCAAAACTCTCCAACGCCCGAGGCATCCAGAGTGAGCGGCCATGATACATAGCCAGAAAATTAAGCCAAACTCGCAAATCGTCCCGATGATCGGCAACTAAATGAACAAAATGATGTGGTTCATAAACCCCTGCCATCGCGGCAAAATACCCTGCCCAATGGCATGATGCGGCAAGCAAAATTCAGTTTTCCTAGCAGTGACTGGAACTCCCACAGTGTGATTTTCCAAAGATGACAAGCCCTGTCAACTTCCAAACGCAAAGCAGAAAGCTTTTCGTCAGGCAATCTGCACTCCATGGCCTCCGAGTCGATCGTAATACCCAAAAAAACAAATAGATGTCGACGGCCCTTCAGATTTTTCTGAAACGTGTAACCATTTCCAGCAGGTTCGCACAAACTCTGAAACCTCCCGGACCGACACACTAAAAATCGTCGAGATAGTGGATGACTGAATCCACCCCGGCGAGAACACTAACTACCCATTCCAAAAACGAACTAAAAAGCTCGAAGTAAGCACAAGAAATAGAACAGCCCGTAGTAAGGCAACGATCAACATAATAACACCCATCCCAGTAACATCCCAACAGCCGCTGGCTGTCGGGTGAACCGGCAGTAATCGAAAGGCCGGACAATGTCAATGTCAGTCTTTGCCATCAGGGACCACTTCCGATAAGTGCGCACCAACGCCACCGCAGCATCAAACGACGTATAGACGACGGAGCAGAATTCTGGATCTATACCATCATTAACAGACGCCACTTTCAGAAAATGACAAATGGTGTATGAGGCGGAACTTGTTAAGTTCCCGTTTTGGGACCACCCCCAGGGGAGAAACAACCAAACCCGGCACAGGTACTTTTGGGAAAGAGCCCGCCATTCTACTCAAGACAACCTCCCTCTTAAGTTTCTCTGACCTTTTGCTCTGGGTAAAAGGGACCACATGCGGATGGGGTGGAATAATAAAACCCAAGCCAATCAACCAGGCCCCAGTCCTAACAGGGTATCTACATAGAAAGGGGGCCATCTTTGTGAGCATCACTGGAGTCACCCCCATGACCAGATGAACCGATAAATCTGCCTTGCCGCCTCCCTTTTTTTAGATATTTTGAAGCCCTGTGAGACTGACCGTTGCAGTGGGAACAGACGTGCTTAAATTTGCAAGTGGCTCCAAATTTACATTGCCCATCATTAAACTGCCAACATGTTCCAAGCTTGGTGCCCGAGGCCTGACCTGAATTACTGGAATTCCCCGATGCGTTCCCGCTCCCGGGAAAGGACTGGCCAGGTTTAAACTGCGCATTCACCTTCAACCACAGTGCTATATCCTTATGGTCCCACCGGATGTTAGGCCGAACTGCTTTCTGCTGACGAAATTGCTCGTCATACCAGAGGCAAGCCTGACCCCCATAAACCCTGTGCGCATCCCCCACCGCGTCCAAATAACAAAATAGAGCTGAGAAATTGTTCAGCGCCTTTTCCCCAATAACACTCGCCAATACAGCAAAAGCCTGCAACCAATCAACGAATGTTTTTGGGATCAATCTGTACCTGCGTTTTTCCTCATCTTCCTTTTTGGTTTCATCACGCTTAACTTTATCTAAATTGAACTTCTCCAGTGGCAGGAGGGAAAAAATATCAATGTATTCATCCTTCCAAATACGCTCCCTAACTTCCTGTTTCAGATGGGCCCCTAACGGGTCCTCGAAACACACGTACACCTCCCCGCGCGTGCGATAATCGAAGCGCACACGATCTACTACCTTTGGCGACTCATTCTGCACCGATACCGCCCCGGCTTCCGCCGACCCACAGGGTGTCACCGCACCGGCAGCAATAACCGGGGCGCTAACAGGGGAACCCGCCCAAACTGCCACTGGCGACACGACAGCAGTCCCTTGTGAGTGGGGCACTCCCAGCCGCCCCACTAACTCCTTGAAGCAACCCACTAATTCAGCCAGATTATCCCGACACGTTCGCTTGTGACACGGGTACCCCAGATCCCACCGCGCTCACCCCCAACGCAACTAATTTCAAACCGATACCCGACATCAATAATGCAGGAAAAGGTAAAGTAGGAGTCAACTCACCAGGCTGCCCAGGCGCTGTCATCCCATCAGCCGGAGCAGCATGTCCGCGTGTAGAGTCCCTCAGCTCACCATCTTCCAATGCTCCGCTCCCGGCATGGCGCTGTGCGCATAGGCAATGTGAGCACGGGGAATTCCATCTTCTGGACGGGAACCGGGAAGAAGTCGTCTCAGCATCCTGATGGCAAATCTCCAGCTCTCTCATCCTCTGGCTGGAGGAACCAGCTACACGTTGTTTGTTGCCTGGCACCCACACAACTGACCGCATTCTGTGTCCTCCATCTTCACCGTTGCTATACGGCATCCCAGTGTCCACGACCCGCAGACCAGCCGGCCCTCTGGCCGGATCATCGACAGGGCCGCCGTACCCCTTCCGCCACAACTGGAAGAGGGAGGGGGTGGCCGGAAGTGAAGGCACCATCCCTGTTGTACCTGCCGGGCAACGCCATGTTCTGGGATTCCTCACGGGACCGGACCGAGGGGTAGTGGCAGGCCGCCTGGAAGCCCGGCCTCGAGGGTCCACAGAGGGGCTCCTCCTGCGGCGCTGCGCCTGCGGGATCACTTCCGGGCTCAGTTGGATGGGCGGGCACGAGCGCCTCATGCTGTGCCTTGCACCGGAAGTGCAGGCCTCATCCGGCGTAGCCGGGGAGACGTGCTCTCTGCGGCCCACACCCATCCCCATGGAACGTCGGGCACGTACCTCCGTCGGCTCCGGTAGTGAGCCGACGGACCCGGCGATGCAGGAGAGCGCTCCGGGCCCGTACCCTGAACCACCGCCAACTTCGGGATCGGAAGAGCTGTCTGGCCCGCAATCATCACTGCTACCTGGACTCCTAGCCATCCAGGGCCCCTGGATGCGGCAGCGGCTCTCAACTGCTGTAGAAGATCTTCCTCGGATGCCATCGTTGAGGAGGAGAGGAAGGACATGTTCTTGCTTCAGCGTCCTGGTGAAGAGAGGGAGAGAGACAGCAGGGAAGAAGGTACAGCCCCTAGACACCCCACCACTTATCCTACTAGCCCTCCTACTATATCCCTATCTTATACTCCCATAGGCCAATCAACTCGCTACCCCTCCCATCTATTTTATTTATGGAGGCCTCCCCTTATTTAATTGTCTGCAATGCAGCCTCTTCTTATAATTGGCATGACATCTCATTCCCTCATCAACAGACGCCCAATAGCACCATACACAAATGAGCCTACAGAAATACTGGGCAAGTTCGTATACTTATTCTGGAAATTGTAAATTCATCACTGGACCTGAAAACTCAAGTACTGTGTAAAAACTCTAAGGCTTCCTGCACACATTGTGAAATTTGATGTGGAAAATTTGCATCAAACAGATAAATGCAGGTATTTCCGCAGGTTAATTCTGCACTTAATATTGTTTTTTTTAAAATACGTTTGTAGGTGCGGATTTTACATTTTGATGCAGAAACAGGTGCACATTTTCATTTTGGTGCGTTTTTTTAATAAACTTATTAGATACAATTCTTAGACGGAAACGCAGGATAAATGGAAATATGCGTGGGCACAATTGCTGTTCTCCTGATCACTATAAATATCTTCATTCGGGAAATTCAGCCAAAGATACATGATGTTTAGACCAAATGTGAAAAAAGCCTTAACTTCCGATATGCACGGAGCAGAAACTTTGAGGAACAGTTTGTCCCTTGTCATGCATGATGGATGACAAATTCACAACAATGACACGAGCTATTTTATCCAGATTTAACAGATATAGTTAAAATTATTACACAGCACACTTCAGCTTGAAGTAAAAATAATAGATCTCATAACAACTAAATACCTCCCATAATTTCCTTGTAGAGGAACTTAGAAAAATAAACATCAGTTACTGAAATTCTACATATACTGTTACTGGTCAATGCCTTAAAAAAAAAAATCATATTGCAATTCACTGATAACAGATTTGTGATCACCTGCAATACACTTTTGTATCTTCTCATTTAATACATAACATATAGGTATCAGCTATACTAGCTTAATATTTATGGTTTACAGCCTTCAAGGGGTTGTCCATTTTCATGCAATCACCTTCTTATGATAAGAAGACTTTTTATGATAAGCTAAATAATTATTACAGTTTCAGAAAAATCAAGTTTATTTTTTTTATAATAAAAAGATTATACATTCTCTAATATACTTTCTGTATCAATTCCTTGTGGTTTTCAAGATCTCTCTTTGCTGTCATTTAATAGGAACATTCATTGATTACTAACAGTAAATAAAATTCTGTCCTGATCATGTGATGATCACACAGTTGCAGCATCTGTTACAAGAAAGCTATATAATACACATACTGTAACTGTGATCAGTCCTGCATGTGTGTGTCCATCACATGACTATAGACAGATGTTTATCCACCATACGTAATAAATTACAACTATTGACAGACAGCAAGCAGAGATCTTGAAAACCGTGAGGAATTAATACAGGAAGTATATTTAAAAATTTGTACAAAGAATAACCTTTTTACCAGAAGCCAAAATAAACCTATGGACAAGTTTTGAAAAGGGTTTGTCCAATAGTAAAATGAAAAATAGAAGGGAGCAATATTTTATATATATATATATATATATATATATATATATATATATATATATATATATAACTGATTAACTGTATATAAATTGATGATAAAAAAAAAGGTGAAATGTAAGATAAGAAAGCTGTGAATCAACCAAATGATGGATAGTGACTTGTCAGGATGGATAACATTAGTAACAACGGTGTAATGGTAGACAATATCTTTCTTGAAAAACTACCAAGTGCTGAAAAATACAGTTCTATATAGACAATGAATTGTTAGTCTTAGGCTCTATTCACATGACAGGGATTCCCGGCTGTGTGACGGACGTTTTTTGAACGGCCATCACACGGCCGCAGTAGGAATAATAGACCCCAAAAGGGGCTATTCACGCAGCCAATTTTTTGATGGCCCGGCCCGATTTTCGTCCGTTCTCCCGACCGCACGGCTCCCATAGAAGTCTATGGGGCCGTGTAAAGCACGGCTGTCACTCGGATGTGATCCGAGTGACGGCCGAGCTTTCCGGCGCTCGTTCGCTCTTTTCTCCTCCTCACAGTGCGAACTGCATGTGAGGAGGAGGGTATTTTTTTGCTCCCTGTAGGAGCGGAATCCCCAATCCCCGGCCACAGCTTCGGCAACGCTGTGGCCGGGGATTGGGGATTCCGCTCCAGGTTCATATATTAACACAGTGATGTCAGGGACTTCTGAAGCGGAATCCCCGGCGCTGTGGCCGGTGTTTTCGCTCCAGGAGAAGTCCCTGACTTCACTGTCCATATATGGACACAGTGACATCAGGGACATTTGAAGCGGAATCCCCGGCGCTGTGGCCGGTGTTTCCGCTCCAGGAGAAGTCCCTGACTTTACTGTCCATATATGGACACAGTGACATCAGGGACTTTGAAGCAGAATTGTTTCCGCACCAGGAGAAGTCCCTGACTTCACTGTCCATATATGGACACAGTGACATCAGGGACTTTTGAAGCGGGATCCCCGGTGCTGTGGCCGGTGTTTCCGCTCAAGGAGAAGTCCCTGACTTCACTGTCCATATATGGACAATGAAGTCAGGGACTTCTCCTGGAACAGTCCCCTTAAGTGGCGCTATCTACAGGAAGGGGGGGGGGGTGCCATCTATGGGGCGGGGGTGCTATGTAAAAGGGTGCTGTGTAGAACTACCTTCAGGGGGCTGTGTGGCATTACCTATAGGGGGCTGTATGGCATTACTTACAGGGGGCTGTGTGGCATTACCAACAGGGGGCTGTGTGGCATTACCAACAGGGGGGCTGTGTGGCACTACCTACAGGGGGCTGTGTGACATTACCTACAGGGGGCTGTGTGGCATTACCTACAGGGGGCTGTGTGGCACTACCTACAGGGGAGCTGTGTGGCACTATCTACAGGGGGGCTGTGTGGCACTACCTACAGGGGGGCTGTGTGGCGCTACCTACAGGGGACTGTGTGGCATTACCTACAGGGGGCTGTGTTGCATTACCAAGAGGGGGCTGTGTGGCATTACCTACAGGGGGGCTGTGTGGCACTACCTACAAGGGGGCTGTGTGGCACTACCTACAAGGGGGCTGTGTGGCACTACCTACAAGGGGGCTGTGTAGCAGTACCTACAGGGGGGCTGTGGCTGTATCTACAGAGGGCAGTGTGTGGCATTATCTACAAAAGGAAGTGTGTGGCAATAAATTTACAAATTAAATTCATCCATTTTAAAACGGACAGTGAAAAAAACGGATGCAAAGCGGGTCAAAATCGTCCGTTTAAAATGGAAACACGGCCCGGCATGAAAAGGATGCAAAACGGATACAAAACGGCCAAGAAAAACGGACCAAAACGGACGTTCTTATCGGCCGACACTCAAAGTCTGTCGTGTAACTTACATTTTTCCCCAATGGTCCTGGTGGTCCAGATTGTCCCTGAGGTCCTGGCGGCCCTTTTAAGTAAACAAAATTGTTATACTGTTTGTACTCATTTCATGTAAAAAAAACTTAAGCAGATTGAACCTAAGGTGGTCAATGTTACCTGATGGTCCTGGTGGGCCCCTTGGCCCCTGAATTGGGTGCCTTCCATTCTCAGTAAAACGATTTGAGTTAAACAGATCTAAAAACATAATTAAACACAATTAGATATTCTAAAATTTCCTAAACAGTTCTTTAGATTCAAAGAGAGATGGAAAAGTAATCAACTGATATACCTTACTTTATTAGTGGGCGATCGCTACTTTAGACAGATACATAGTTACATAGGTTGAAAAAACACACATGTCCATCAATTTTAACTCTCTGAGACCCCGAGCCGTTTGATGAAGAGAAAGGCAAAAAATTGGAAAATTGTAGATTGGGAGCTGCATACAGATCCTGTATACAGAGCAGCTGTATCTAGCGCTGAAACCTGTATCTGTCAGGTCAATTTTCTGACACACAGGATCGAGCTGTTACTGATCACATCACTAAGTTCATAACTTCATAACTAAGTTCTTAAGTTAGATGAGAAGAGGCTGGACGCAGCCTGCAGGGCTTAAGGGAAAGCCGACATGACCGTCCTGGTAGGGAAAGGGTTAATTAGGTGAGGGAGAGTTGGAGGGAGTTGGAGGGGGGACGGGGAGGAGTTAGGGGGGACGGGGGCCGTTACTGAGCTTCCCGCTGTTTTTCGGCATTGAGCCGGAAGCAGCGGGAGGATTAACACGGGAAAAGTAAGCTCCCCGTTGCCCGCGCTACTCAGCATGTCAGAGGCAGTAATGTTAGAGCGGCTGCGTGCCGCTGCTGTGCACCACGGTCCCGGATGGCTAGAAGAGACCGTGGCTGCAATAACGAGGATCCCAGACGCCGTTTCGCCACGTCAGGCCCGGCGTTCGGGGTCTGTTGCAGGGGACAGGCTCCCCTCCCCCGGCCCCCTTACAAGCATGGCTATGGCGGCGGGGGGGGAGTCGGCAACAACCGCTCCTGCTCAGAGCAGGCAGAGAGCGTTGCCGGGGGTGACGGCGACTCAGGCCGGGTCGACCCGTCCCTCTCGGCGGTCCCGACCTCCAGAGCGCCTCAGTCCTGAGGCAGTCCCGCGGACACGGCGTCGCAGAGGGAGCCCGATCTCGGACGCTGCAGGCCAGGCAGCTGGGAGGACCGCCCCTTCCCAGGCCCTGCGTCCTGGCAGGAATCCCAGGCCGCGACGGGGTCCGGCGGTAAGCAGGGAGTCGCAGGCTGGGCTCCCTGTCACCCCTCCCCCATCAGATGGAAGATTTGGAGGACAAGGTAGGGCCGCCCCGCCTGGTGATGTTCCGGCCAGGGGGCAGGCTTCGTCAGGATCGTCTAGACGGACGCCTAGATCTGCAGCGACGTCGAGGCAACAGGTCCGGTCGGAAGTCTGGGTCCCGGCGGTCGGGCGGCAGGTTGCCGGCCCATCGGTCAGCGCGTCTTCATCCCCGTTCCGAAGATGTCGTTGGGATGGACAGTCGTCGGCGAGAGAAGAGCTGGAGGAAGGTGAACTGGACGTGTATCGTCGAGGTCAGGATGGTCCGGCTGACGGGAACACAGCGCCTGTGCAGCCCGGTGAGTGTATAACTCCATCATTGTCTTATCCAGCGATTTTTATCTCGGGTGTCGGCGGGGGGGGCTGCTAGCATTGCATCGGTGGCCGGTAGTGGCGCGGGCGGGCGCGACGGAGCGGGTCTGGCGGACTTAGTGGGTTGCTTACGGGAGCTGGTCGGGCGCCTAGATAGGGCCGCGGCGCCGGTAGTCACGGAAGTGTCCCCTGCGGTAGTTTGGGAAGGCCCCAGGGACGTGGGATCGTTACAGGCGCGGCCCGTGACGGCGGTTAGAGAGGCGGTCGCGGTGTCGGTACAGACCGAGGCACAAAAGGATGGCGATCGGGTGCGTATTGATGACCGTGCTCGGGGGGAGGTGTACGTTTGTTTTGAAGGTCCGTTGGGGGCGCATTTAAAGCAGGAGGTGCGCGAGCGGATCTGGAAGGACGAATATGTTGAGATTTTTTCTCTCTTGCCGCTCGCTAAATTTAATTTGGATAAGAGCAAGCGGGACGAGAGTAAAAAGGACGAGGAGGAACGGCGGCGGTATAGGCTTATCCCGCAGACGTTCGTTAATTGGTCGCAGGCGTTCGCCATATTGGCTAGTGTGATAGGGGAAAAGGCGCCGGAAAATTGTTCGGCGTTGTTTTGTTATTTTTATGCCATTGGGGAGGCTCATAGGGCGTATGGGGGTCAGGCGTGGCTGCGATACGATGAGCAATTCCGTCAGCGGAAGGCGGTTCGGCCGGCGATTCGGTGGGACCAGAAGGATATTGCTCTCTGGTTACGGGTTACGGCTCCGGTTAGGCAGTCCTTTCCCGGGAGCGCCGGCCAGGGAGGCCAGTCTAGTCAGGTTGGACAAAGCGGCGGGGGAAAGGCGGGGTTTTGCTGGCAATTTAATGAAGGCCAGTGCAAGTTCGGGGCCACGTGCAAGTTCAAGCACGTGTGTTCCGAGTGTAATGGTGCATCACACGGGGCGGCAAAATGTCTGCGGATAAAGAGGTCAGGGAACCAGCCCTCCGCGGCTGGTCAAGGGGGTGTCGCCGGTGAGGGTGGAAAAGATGGCCCCTTATCTAAATGAGTATCCGGATAGGGCGGCGGCTAAGTTGCTTTCCGAAGGGTTTCGTGTTGGTTTTGTTATTCCTCCGCCTCCTTATGAGGTTCCGGTTACGCGGAGGAATTTAAAATCGGCTTACTTGCATGCAAAAGTCGTGTCGGAAAAGTTGTTAAAAGAAGTTTCGTTGGGCCGCATGTCGGGGCCGTTTGTTGAGTCGCCTGTAAAAGATTTAGTTGTGTCCCCGTTGGGTATTGTCCCTAAACGCGAGCCCGGAAAATTTCGTTTGATTCAACATTTATCGTATCCCAAGGATTCGTCGGTAAATGACGGGATTGATCACGAGTTGTGCTCCGTAGTCTATACCTCATTCGATAAGGCGGTGGGTTTAGTGCGGGCTGCGGGTCCAGGTGCGCTGCTAGCAAAAACTGACATCGAGGCGGCGTTCAGGTTGTTGCCTGTTCATCCAGAAAGCCAACGGCTGTTGGGTTGTTTTTGGGATGGGGCTTTTTACGTGGATCGGTGCCTTCCGATGGGGTGTTCCCTTTCTTGTGCATACTTCGAGGCGTTTAGTAGCTTCGTAGAGTGGGTAACGAGGGGAGTATCCGGGGTCGACTCGTTGATCCATTACTTAGATGATTTTTTGTGCGTTGGCCCGGGGGGTTCGCCGGTTTGCGGTAATTTGCTTCATGCACTACAGAAGGTGGCGAGGGATTTTGGGTTTCCTTTGGCGTCAGAAAAAACGGAGGGCCCGGTAGTGACCATTTGTTTTTTGGGAATTGAAATAGACTCGGTGGCAATGGAGTGTCGTCTCCCTGCGGATAAGTTGGGTGCTTTGAGGCTGGAGGTACGGCGGGCTTGTAGACTGAAGAAAATGACGCTGCGGGAGCTTCAGTCGTTGCTGGGGAAGTTGAATTTTGCCTGCCGGATTATGCCGATGGGGAGGGTGTTTGGTAGGAGGTTGGCGGCGGCAACGGCGGGAGTGCGTGCGCCGCATCATTTTGTGCGACTCAAGGAGGAGCACCGAGCTGATCTTCAGGTTTGGGATGACTTCTTGGGCCAGTACAATGGTCGCTCGCTATGGATGGCCCCAGCGCAGGATACGAGTGATTTGAATATTTTTACGGATGCGGCTGGGGCGGGCGGTTTTGGAGCTTACGGGGGAGGTCCGTGGTGCGCAGGTCAATGGCCGGCTAGTTGGGTGTCCAGTGGACTCACGCGGAATCTGGCCCTGCTCGAGCTGTTTCCCATCGTGGTGGCGGCTACCATTTGGGGGGACAGGCTCAGGGATAAGAAGGTCCGTTTTTACTGCGACAACATGGGGGTGGTGCTGGCCATTAATAATATCACGGCGTCCTCTCCTCCGGTAGTTCAATTGTTGCGACATTTAGTGCTGGTGTGTTTGTCGTTGAACGCGTGGGTGGTGGCGGTGCATGTCCCGGGAGTACGGAATTGTATCGCTGATGCTCTTTCTCGCTCGCAGTGGGACCGGTTTCGGCAATTGGCACCGGGAGCGGAACGTCTCGGTTTGGCTTGTCCGGAACATCTTTGGGATCTGGTATCGGTCCCGTAGAACAACTGTTACAAAGGTCTTTGGCGCGCACGACGTGGAGTGCTTATGCTGCTTGTTGGAGGCAGTGGGAGGAGTGGGTAAGAGATTTGGGTGACGTCAATACGGATAGAGACAGGTTGGTGGCACTTTTGTACTGGTTAGGGGACGCCTGGGAGGCGGGGTTTTCAGTGGCAAAGGTGAACCGGTTCATATCCGCGGTGGCGTTTGGGTTTAAGTTGCGGGGTTTTCAGGATGTATCGAAGGAATTTCTGGTGTCGCAGGCTTTGAAGGGGTTGCGCCGAGGTAGGGCGGATAGTAGAAGGCCTGTGTCGTTTGCTTTGCTTAGCTCGTTGGGCGGTTCATTAGCATCGGTCTGTCGTTCTGCAGACGAAATGGATTTGTTTCGGTTAGCTTTTTCGTTAGCGTTCTTTGGGGCATTTAGAATAGGTGAGTTGGTGTCGCCAAGTACTAAACAGGCAGGGGGGCTGAGATCTGGGGAGGTGAGCCTATTCGCAGATCGGCTGGAGGTATGGTTGTGTCGGTCAAAAACTGACCAAGTAGGGAAGGGTAAGCTGATAGTTTTGTTCGCCCTCCCGGGGTCGGTTATGTGCCCAGTAGAGTGCATGCGGGGTTTTACGACAAAAAGGGGGTCTCCAGATTTGCCTTTGTTACGTCATGTGGACGGGTCGTTTTTGTCCAGGTTTCAGTTTGGAGCTGTATTTAAAAAAATGTTTGACGGCGGTTGGTGTTGCGGCAGGCTCATATTCATCTCATTCCTTCAGGATTGGCGCAGCAACTGAAGCGGGGCGCTGGGGGTTGAATGATGAGGGGGTGCGGCGTATTGGTCGTTGGGAGTCCAACAGGTTTAAGTCCTATGTTCGCCCCCATATGTTATGAGGTTTGTTGTTAACGCTTTAAAATGTTATATGGTGGTGCCTAATTGTTTTTTCCGTTTCAGATTCGCCTCCGTGTTTGGTGTGGTTGATGGGTCATTCTTACGTGCACTGGGGGGCTTTGAGGGCAGACGTCCGCCCGGATGGTCGCCAGTTGCGCATTTCGCGACAGGATGCGGTTGTGCATTGGCTGGGTTTTAGAGGTATGTCGTGGAGCAGGGTGTTGGCGGAATTTCAGACATATGCTCGGCTTGATAGGGTTCCGGAGGTTTTAGTGCTGCACGTGGGTGGGAATGACTTAGGAGTCCGCCCCTTTCGTGAGTTGGTGCGGGATATCAAACACGATATGTTGTGTTTGTGGGTTTCTTATCCCAAGTTGGTGATAGTGTGGTCGGACATAGTCCCAAGGAAACATTGGCGGTTAGCTAGATCTGTGGAGAGAGTCAATAAGGCTCGCATTAAAGTTAATCGGGCGGTGTCCCGTTTTGTGGCAAAAAGCGGGGGCATTTGTGTGCGGCACAGGGATTTGGAGTCAGGAGTGGGGAACTTCTGGAGGAGTGATGGGGTTCATCTGACCGAGGTTGGCATTGATATTTGGAGCTTGGCGATAGCAGAAGGCATAGAAAGGGCGGTGGTGGTGTGGAGGAACTCACAGGCTTAAGGTGGTCAAGGCCTGTTTCGCTGTGGCGGGGGGAGTCCTTGAGGCCAGTCAGTACAAAATGGTGGGGGGGTCGCATCGGGGGTATGCGTCCCCCAAAAAAGGTACATGGTTGAAGACTTCATCGGGTGTTATCCCTTTGAAGTGGTCTTCTGGTAGAAGGTATATCACTTGAAGGCTTCATCGGGTGTTATCCCTTTGAAGTGGACTTCTAGTGGTCGGTATATCACTTGAGGGCTTCATCGGGTGTTATCCCCTTGAAGTGGACTTCTAGTGGTTGGAGCCATCTGCAGAGGTGAACGGTGCTTCCGAGCTGGTTTACGGCTGGAGGTAATTGGTGGTTTGCAGATGGCTAATTCGGTGTGTTCTTAAAAAAGGAATATCTGAAGGGGCTTCAAGGACTTCCTCTGCTCGGGTTAATGTTAACGTTAAATTGTTATTTACGATTCTGACCCATGTTGGGTCATGTGAATTATTAGGAGGAATTCTCTGGTGGATTCCTAACTAGTTATCCGAATGTTTCGGATTTAAATTGTTTTTATAAAACTGTGAAATTAATAAACGGCTGCTGTGGCCATTTCACATCCAACCTCGGTGTCATGTGTCTTTACTAAAGTGGGGGTGGTGGGATAGTATGGTCTAAGGTTAACACACGACTCTACTTAGGCAGGTCATGATAGATTACAGGTGGATCTCACTGTCCCACTGACCCACTGTCACTGAACCCGTCAATCCCGCTGACCTGACGGAACCAACTGCTCTGTATACAGGATACAAAGCAGCTGTATCTCAAAAAGTTAAAATAATTGCGCATGGGGGAGATCAGGGCTAGATAACACCTCTTCCATGTACGTTACTTGGACTTGATTTCGGGATTACCCAGCCTTCGCTACTTGGCTGGCTACTGGCTCAGCACCGTGTTACGCTATTGTCTTACTCTTATTTTCTACTGTTGAGCTTCTTTCCTTTCCCTGATTGTTGGTATGTTTTTATTTTGTTATACTGTAATGATATCTGTACTGCAAAACTACTATGTACATTTCTTGCACTTATGCTCTTATCCTTTGTGGCTGGTGGTAATATGACCTGTGCATTTAATTTGTTGTGCTGATGTCCTAATAAGAACTTATTGAACCATAAATGCCGTCATTGTATTTTGCCTTTACTACCTCTTGGGATAGAGAATTTCAAAGTTTTACTACTCTAAGGGCTTATTCAGACGAACGTGTAATACATCCGTGCAACGCGCGTGATTTTCACGTGCCTCGCACGGACGTATGTTAGTCAATGGGGCCGTGCAAATTGTCCGTGAGTTTCACGCAGCGTGTGTCCGCTGCGTAAAACTCACGACACGTCCGATATTTGTGCGTTTTTCAATGGGTGCGTGAAAATCACACGGAAGCACTTCCGTGTGACGCGCGTGATTCGCGCAACATCAGTAAAAACTATGAATGAAAACAGAAAAGCACCACGTGCGCGAAAATCACGCAGCCATGCATCATATGCTGCTGACACACGGAGCTGTTATGGACCTTTTGCACACGCAAAACGCCACGTTTTTTGCACGCGCAAAACGCACACGCTCATGTGAATCCGGCCTAACTGTAGAGAACTTTTGATAATATGAGTCTTCCTCCACACATACATGAAGTACCCTGGTCCATTGCACAGTTCGTGGAATGAATAAATCATATGCCAACTCTTTGTAATGTCCTTGGATATATATTATATTTATTAATAAGTTGTTCAAAGCTGAAGAAGCCCAACTTTCTAGCCTCACATTACAGGAGAGACCTCCTAGCCCATTATTTATCTAGTTACCCTCCTTTGAACTCTCTCCAGAAATCATATATATTTTTTACAGTGGGGAGTTCAAAACTTTACTCCATATTTTAGAGCCTTCCAAAGGGTTTAATTCTCTTGGGGTTGCTGCTGATGTTCTCTTTCTATGCATGTAAAACGGCTATTAGCCTCACTACTAGAGCACTGCTAACATCATCATATTTGGGATTACAATTGGTGTTATAATACAGAGGAACGTGGGATAGACACATTTTGTGAAGGGTTATATTTTGCCTAATAATCCATAATGAACGTTCTGTGGCAGCTGTAACAGAATAAAAAGCAATTGGATATGAATTTCAAATAGGATTTTAAAATCAGAATAGCCTGCCATCTACTGGTAAAAGTTAAGAATACATGTACCAGCTAAAAGTCTGATTTGTTCTGTGAGTGAATGGAAAATAATTCTATGTCTCGGGGGTATCTTCTTAGTCATTTAATGGTTTAAGTGAAGCCCCTGAGCTTTCATATTTTTACCAAGACACTAAAAACTACTACCTTGAAGGGTACTTAATCACTAAGGGCACGGCCAGACGTGGCAGAGTTTTTCTGCTGCAAATGTTGGTGCAGATTTGGGGCAATTACGCAAAGAATCTGAACCAACATTTGCATATTTGACAGGTAATTGAGACGTTGCCGAAAAGACAGCGGACGTGCCACAGATTTCAGTTTTTGCATTGCAAAGGCTGAAATCCGCAGTGAAATTCCGCTTCTTCTCCGCAACAGTCAGTGCATGCTGCGGAGGGAAAATTCCGCACCGCAGCCTATTGTCCACAGCGGAGTTTTCCGCAACGTCTGAACTAACTTGCCTAAAAATGTATTGAAACAAATGTAAAAAGCGGCCGCAGGAGAATTCCACTGCGGACTGTCCGCAGCGGAATTCCACAGCAATTCCGCCACGTCTGGCCGTGCCCTAAATATATATGTGGAGCTTTGAGAAGTCATTATTCCTTGATTTAGATTAGGCTCTGTTCACATCTGTGTCATGAGCTCCATTTACGAAAGCCACGATGTCCTACCAGATCCGTCACACGATTGGGTCTGACGGAGGCTCCGAACAAAGCCTCCAACACATATATGAACATAGCCTAAGCCAGGAAATAATAGAGTTTAGTTGAACTAAAACTTTTTTCCAGATAGCATCACAAAACTGCTAAAAGAAATAAAAACAAACACTTATGGTCTCAAGTAATTGCAATAATTACCCTGATCCACTAGTCTCTGCATAGCTGGAGCAGGAGGGCCTGATGGGCCAGGGGGGCCTCTCTCTCCAGGAGCACCTGCTGGACCATCCCTTCCTGGGGGTCCTGGAGCACCAGGGGGACCTAATGTGTGAGAATGGTACGACTTTTGAAGGCAGTTTATAGATTAATTAAATAATATACATATAGATCTATGAAGTCATTCCAAAAAGAAGGAGCAAAAAGATATCTAGAAAATAAAGACAAAGAGTAAGGAAGGAAACGAAAAATTCCAGGTCTCTAACCTACTTTATGTAAATGGTTACACCCGGGGCATCCTGAAGATCTCTGGACTCCAATCTGTTGCCCTCCAGCTGTGGCTCAACTAGTTTTGCAGCAGCTGGAAAGCCACAGTTTAGAGAAAAGTGCTGTAGCTAGTGCCCACAGAACGGATCTATTAGGGCAGATGTCTGCAGTGGACTGGACTTGATGGGCCATTGAATCAGCAATGTCAGCAGACCCTAGGGCTAGGTTCACATGTCGTGGTCAAAATAGATTTTTAGTGCAGCGGTTTGCAGCAAAAAAATCATAAATTTGACCGTAACGTGTGGGGCTTATTCACACGAACGTATAATACGTCCGTGCTACGTGCGTGATTTTCATGCGCGTTGCACTGACCTATGTTAATAAATGGGGCCGTTCAGACTGTCAGAGAATTTCACTCAGCGTATGTGCGCTGTGTGAAACTCATGTCATGTCCTATATTTGCCCGTGTTTCACGCTGCACGCACCCATTGAAGTCAATGGGTGCGTGCAAATCGCGCTCGGCACACGGAAGCACTTCCGGGTGCCGCGCGTGATGCGCGCTACTGTAGTAAAGTAAAAACTTTGAATGAAAATAGAAAAGCACCACGTGCTTTTCTGTTTGTAAACATAAAAACAGAGTGTCATCATGATGCCGGCTGCACGAAAATCACGCAGCTGCGCACCATATGCTGATGACACACGGACCTTTTGCGCGCGCAAAATGCAGCATTTTTTGCGCGCGCAAAACGCACACGCTCGTGTGAATCCGGCCTTAAACTCATTCAAAATTAATACAATTAATCTTAGTCTATTCCTGTCCGAATAAAAAACTACTACTGATTGTATGTTAGCAAAAAGAAGGAGAGATGGAAGGGAGTATGACTGCAGGATCAGAGTACACAGGGTGTGTTTGTGGTATGTAACCATGGAGAAACGCAGCTTTGCGTAGAAGTTGTAGACACAAAACTGTGGAATATTATTAATTAAGACTTTTTGCAAAGTTGGTTATTTTTTTATTTTAGATACATTGGTGCAATAAGGCCTCATGCACATGACCGTAGTGTTTTTCATGTCCGCATCGAATTTGCGGGCCGTAATAAGACATGTCCTGAGTTTGTGCGGCACGGATTTGTGTATGGGCCCATAGAAATGAATGGGTCTGCAATTCTCCCGTGGATTTTCGGGGGAATTGCGGACGCAAAAACACGGTCGTGTGCATGGGGCCTGACACAGCCTTTAAGAATTTTAAAGGGGTTGTCCACTAATGGACAACTGATGACTTATCCCCTGGATTGGTCATCAGTATACGATCGGTGGGTGTCCGACACCTGGACCCCGCACTGATCAGATGCTCTGGTGGCCTGGGGGAACCGGATGTCATTGCACGGTATGCAATGTACGGAGCCTGAAGTAGTTGGCTTGAATAGGAGCGGAGCTGCAGGACTGCAGCTTGGCCGCTATTTCGTGACTGGAGCCAACTGCTTCCGGCATGGACGTCTGGTGCGCGGATGCCACTGGAGCAGCTGACCTGTGCGGGGTCCGGGTGCCAGACACCCACAGATCATATACTGATGACCTATCCGGTGGATAGGTAATCAGTTGTCTGGTAGTGGACAACCCCTTTAATCTCTCTAGTACCCTACTAGTAGTGTAGTGTTCCTATGGACCTGGGTAAATTTTCTCATTGCCACATTTTGGTAAAACATTTTGACAAATTTCTGATACTTTTGTTAAAAACCCATTGTATAATTTAAGGTATACACATATTATTGCACGTTTACTGATTCTTTGTCTAATTGGGCCAAGAAAATGTTCCAAATATGACCAGCTTTAAAGACCGCCTCACAGCGCTACGTATGGATGTACATAAACATTAGTTGTTTCCCTCTGTAATAGGGAATATTCAATTAATTATTTTCTAGAAACAAAAGGAGGGGGGGATTTATTAAAGGCAGTATTGCTCGCCTGTATTCTGCCATGAAAAAGTGGCAAATTTAGGTGCACTCCTCCTTTCTGCAAAAATGTGCGACTTTTTACATTTTTACAATGTGTCCACCATAGTGGGCGTGGTTTAGCAAATAGGGATGGTGACACCTGCGGCTTGCCAATTTACCCTAATTTCCGGCAGAAAGTGGCTTAAATTATAGCAGGAATCTACGACAAATTGTTGATGCTGTAGGTTTTTTTGGCGCACAGACTGCTGAAGAGGCAACTCATTTATTAGGAGGTGTTTACCCCTTAATTAATTAGTCGCATCTTACTCCTGCAAGCTTCAAACTAAGACTAGCATATAAAACGCCAGTGTTTGTACATCTGGGCCAAAGTTAAAAACATTCACAGCTTCATCCAACATTTTGTATGATCCTAAAACCTGAAAGGGGTTGTCCCAAAATCGAGAATTATCACGCAGTATAGTTGACAGTTGTCTGATCCCTGAAGGCCCCACCACTTGGACCCCCACCGATTGCGAGAACAAGGGTCCCGAATCACCAGATGCTCCTCACTGTACCCACCAGCAGTGAGGAGGAGCTTGAAATGAGTACATGTCGAATATTCAATGTCTATGAGAATGACAGAAACCGCCAAACGCGGTATTCGACTGTTTCCGTAATTTCCATAGACTTTGAACAGGGCGGCAGAGTGCATTGTCAACTGTCGCTCCATTCAATGTGGTTCAGGACCCCCATTCTCGCAATCAATGGGGGTCCCAGTGGTGGCGCCCTCAGTTATCAGACCATTATCACCTATCCTGTAAACAGGTGATAATTGGCAATTCTGGGAATACCGCTTTAACCTACATATCCTTGGATAATGCACAACACAGCAGAGTAGCAGACCAGTGAGAAATCTCTCTCTTTCTGTGTTGCCTATAATGTAGCGGATTCAAAATAAATTCACACCATGCAGGTCTCTACAATGTTCTTAAATGTCTCACATAACATTTATGTACACTACCGTTCAAAAGTTTGGGGTCACCCAGACAATTTTGTGTTTTCCATGAAAAAACACACTTATATTTATCAAATGAGTTGCAAAATGACTTGAAAATATAGTCAAGACATTGACAAGGTTAGAAATAATGATTTTTATTTGAAATAATAATTTTCTCCTTTAAACTTTGCTTTCGTCAAATAATGCTCCATTTGCAGCAATTTCAGCATTGCAGACCTTTGGCATTCTAGCTGTTAATTTGCTGAGGTAATCGGGAGAAATTTCACCCCATGCTTCCAGAAGCCCCTCCCACAAGTTGGATTGGCTTGATGGGCACTTCTTGCGTACCATACGGTCAAGCTGCTCCCACAACAGCTCTATGGGGTTGAGATCTGGTGACTGCGCTGGCCACTCCATTACAGATAGAATACCAGCTGCCTGCTTCTTCCCTAAATAGTTCTTGCATAATTTGGAGGTGTGCTTTGGGTCATTGTCCTGTTGTAGGATGAAATTGGCTCCAATCAAGCGCTGTCCACAGGGTATGGCATGGCGTTGCAAAATGGAGTGATAGCCTTCCTTATTCAAAATCCCTTTTACCTTGTACAAATCTCCCACTTTACCAGCACCAAAGCAACCCCAGACCATCACATTACCTCCACCATGCTTGACAGATGGCGTCAGGCACTCTTCCAGCATCTTTTCAGTTGTTCTGCGTCTCACAAATGTTCTTCTGTGTGAGCCAAACACCTCAAACTTCCATTCGTCTGTCCATAACACTTTTTTCCAATCTTCCTCTGTCCAATGTCTGTGTGCTTTTGCCCATATTAATCTTTTCCTTTTATTAGCCAGTCTCAGATATGGCTTTTTCTTTGCCACTCTGCCCTGAAGGCCAGCATCCTGGAGTCGCCTCTTCACTGTAGACGTTGACACTGGCGTTTTGCGGGTACTATTTAATGAAGCTGCCAGTTGAGGACCTGTGAGGCGTCTATTTCTCAAACTAGAGACTCTAATGTACTTGTCTTGTTGCTCAGTTGTGCAGCGGGGCCTCCCACTTCTCTTTCTACTCTGGTTAGAGCCTGTGTGTGCTGTCCTCTGAAGGGAGCAGTACACACCGTTGTAGGAAATCTTCAGTTTCTTGGCAATTTCTCGCATGGAATAGCCTGTCGATTTTCACATGAAAGCTCTCTTTTTCTAGCCATTTTGAGAGTTTAATCGAACCCACAAATGTAATGCTCCAGATTCTCAACTAGCTCAAGGGAAGGTCAGTTTTATAGCTCCTCTAAACAGCAAAACTGTTTACAGCGGTGCTAACATAATTCCACAATGGTTTTCAAGTGTTTTCTAATCATCAGCCTTCTAACACAGTAAGGGTACGTTCACACGCAGTAGAAAAATACGTCTGAAATTACGGAGCTGTTTTCGCCTGAAAACAGCTCCTGAATTTCAGACGTTTTTGCAAGTACTCGCGTTTTTCGCTGCGTATTTTACGGACGTTATTGGAGCTGTTTTGCAATGAAGTCAATGAAAAACGGCTCCAAAAACGTCCCAAGAAGTGACATGCACTTCTTTGACGCGGGCGTCTTTTTACGCGCCGTCTTTTGACAGCGACGCGTAAAATGACACCTCGTGGGAACAGAACATCGTAGAACCCATTGCAAGCAATGGGCATATATTTGTAGGCGTAATGGAGCCGTTTTTTTCAGGCGTAATTCGAGGCATAAAACAGTACGTGTGAACATGCCCTAAGTGTGAATAATAATGAAGTCTCAGGAATAATAATATATGACATGTTAAAGATGCTGCTCCTGTTTGCACTGGTTGGTGAGGGGGCACTCTGCAGTCTGTGTCTCTCCAGTTACTATCAAACTATCACTGGCAGGACATGCTGGCGGGACTTCTACCACTCCAGATGTTCTGGAACTATTACTCCCAGCATGTCCTGGCCAGTAGTAGTTTGATAGCATCTGGAGAACCACAGGCAGTAGGATACTATAGTCGTCATCATTTCCATGCTTCAAAACTTTATCCTTGTATCCCAATTTCTATATACTTAAAGTGTAGCTAAACATTTGACAAACTTCTAACATATCATAGTGACATGTCAGAAGTTTGGATTGGTGGGGGTCCGAGCACTGAGACCCCCACCAATCGGTAGAACGAAGCAGCTGAAGCGCTCGTGTGAGCGCTCAGCCGCTTCGTGTCTGTTCGGCTTTTTCCGGAAAGCCGATGTATCGGTGTATGGGCTCATAGACTTTCTATTGAATCCCTACACCAATACATTTATTTCCGGAAAAAGCCGAACAGACATGAAGGGGCTGAGGGCTCACACGAACTCTTCAGCTGCTTCGTTCTAGCGATTGGTTGAGGTCTCAGTGCTCGGACCCCCACCAATCAAAACTTCTGACATGTCACTATGACATGTCAGAAGTTTGTCAAACGTTTAGCTACACTTTAAGCCTTGTCCATATATTATGGAAGATTAAATTTAGAGGACTGGTCTGGGGTCTGTATTAGTTTTAAGGGTCTGATCTGGGCTCGGAATAAATGTAAAGGGTCTGTTCTGGAGTCTGAATTTTTTTGCGTTGCTAAAGAGACTGGTAATGGCTGCAAAAACAAAGGTCAAAAGATGTTTTAGCAGTAAACTCTGCCGTCATCAGGAGAAGTCATGAAGAAGAAAAGAGAACGTCTACAATCAGAGAAGACGTCGCCTGTGACTCACAGGATTTAAGTGTACTGCATTCACTTATATGGTCTGGAGAGTGCTTGTGTGGAACTGGTATCTATCACTCTATGGTGATATAATGCAATACCTTACCAAAGTCCCAATTTACATAACCACGTGCCTTATTTTCATGAGCGTGCCCATCGGAATACTAAACACCTCAAACCCACTTCTTGCACAATGCAGACATGAGAAAGCAGGTCCGGCGTCTGCACAGGCTCTTGCCAGTTCAGTTCAGCTGATGGCCACCACAGCAGTCAGGAAAAATTAGATAAAAAGTGACCAAAAAGTCGAATCTACTCCAAAATGGTACCAATAAAAACGACAAGTCTTCCCGCAAAAAAAAACAAAAACCCTCATACAGCTGCATCAGAGGAACAATAAAAAAGTTATGGCTCTTCAAATATTGAGACACAAAAACAAATAATTTTGAAAAAAAGTGTTTTTACTGTGTAAAAATAGTAAAACATACAAAAGCTATACAAATTTCGTTGCAATCGTAACCACCGGCTGAATAAAGTTATTGTGTTATTTACACAACACGGTAAACTGCGTAAATTTAGGACGCAAAGAAGAGTGGCGAAATTGCTGTTTTTTTTTCAACCCCCCACCCCCCCCACAACAAAAGGAAAAACTTAAAAAATGGCTTGATCATTAAGTCCTAAAATAGGCTGGTCATTAAGGGGTTAACATCCTTGCTTTCTATATATAAGAGGTTGGGTTCAGTCTTTGTTCAGATAAGCAGGCCTATGGTACATATGTGCTTATATATAGAAAGGATAGCATATAAATAAGGATCAATATGGCAAGAATATATACTATAGTTACCAAATATATGCTGAGGGAATAAAAAAACATTGATTTGGTGTTGAGTTTTACTCTCATGTGCTCTGTGTTTGGAATGCACCATGGGGTCCCAACTGCTTGTGTGCGCACAATTGAAGTCTCTCTTTTTTTTGCCATTCGTTTGCAATTTGGTCCCAAAGTCATGGAGAACAAGTAATAATAGAGCCCTAATGTTGACTACTCTATATTTTTTCTGTAGGGTCACTGCAAACAGTCATGTCCATTGTTGTATGTCAGTGTTTTCAAAATCACAGAGAGATCAGGTTTGAAGAGTAATGGGAAAATGTTTTAGTGGAACTTTAGATGACAAAGGGAAATGTAAAATAAGTTATATTAATGAAACCCCCTTATACCGCAGGGACATAGCTGTGCTGACTATATTGCTTAAGAGCGCATATTTGCTTACATAGTCTGAGAAATTGAGAACAACTAAAATAAGAGAAAAAAAAGATTAATATGAAAAGCATGCTTGTTTAATAATTAAAGAGGCTCTGTCACCAGATTTTGCAACCCCTATCTCCTATTGCAGCAGATAGGCGCTGCAATGTAGATAAGAGTAACGTTTGTTTTTTAAAAAAACGAGCATTTTTGGCCAAGTTATGACCATTTTTATATTTATGTAAATGAGGCTTCCTAAAGTACAACTGGGCGTGTTTAAAGTTAAAGTACAACTGGGCGTGTATTTTGTGTGTACATCTGGGCGTGTTTACTTCTTTTACTAGCTGGGCGTTGTGAATAGAAGTGTATGATGCTGACAAATCAGCATCATCCACTTCTCTTCATTACCACCCAGCTTCTGGCAGTGCACAGACACACAGCGTGTTCTCGAGAGGTCACGCTGTGACGTCACTTCCTGCCCCAGGTCCTGCATCGTGTCGGACGAGGGAGGACACATCGGCACCAGAGGCTACAGGTGATTCTGCAGCAGCATCAGCGTTTGCAGGTAAGTAGCTACATCGACTTACCTGCAAACGCCGATGCTGCTGCAGAGTCAAATGTAGCCTCTGGTGCCGATGTGTCCTCGCTCGTCCGACACGATGCAGGACCTGGGGCAGGAAGTGAGTGACGTCACAGCGTGATCTCTCGATAACACGCTGTGTGTCTGCACTGCCAGAAGCTGGGCATTGTGAAGAGAAGTGGATGATGCTGATTCGTCAGCATCATACGCTTCTATACACAACGCCCAGCTAGTAAAAGAAGTAAACACGCCCAGATGTACACACATAATACACGCCCAGTTGTACTTTAACTTTAAACACGCCCAGTTGTACTTTAGAAAGCCTAATTTACATAAATATAAAAATGGTCATAACTTGGCCAAAAATGCTCGTTTTTAAAAAAAACAAAACGTTACTCTTATCTACATTGCAGCGCCGATCTGCTGCAATAGGAGATAGGGGTTGCAAAATCTGGTGACAGAGCCTCTTTAAGCAGTAATTTCCAACCCTGGTGTTATATTTACTCCACTGAAGAACTGTTAGGTTTAGGCCTTGTTCACACAGTGCAGATTTGATGCAGATTTTGCATATATGTTTTAAGCCAAAACAAGGAACGCAACCTAAACAAAATAAATATATTAAGGAAGGCCTTCTAGGTCTGCTCTCCTGGATCCAATTCTAGTTTTGGCAAAAAAAAAAAAAAGGCATGCAAAATCTACAGCAAATCTGCACTTTGTGACCAAGTCTATAAAGTTTTTTTTTCTAGTACTGTGTAAAGCTTTCTAATGAAGGGTGGAATCATATGCGGCAGGTTCTCTAGAAATTTCGGAAACTGAAAATCTGTTTAATTTAGTTCCATTCATCGGATCCATAGGTTTTCAATGGGGCTTCTGTGATTGGTTAAAAGTGTCAGAACAGAAAAACGGAGACTGTCTCTTTTTTTCTGTCCAGTTGAACGGAGAGAAGGATGCCGAACAATGCAGGTCTAAGGGCTTGTTCACATTAGCGTTTGGTTACCGTTGATGGATTTCGTCAGACCTTTCCGTCAGGGGAACCCATCAATTAAAAGGCTAACGGAAACCATAGCTTCCGTTGGCATTACCTTTGATTTCAATGGTAATGCTTCCGTTGCTAATGAATTCCGTTTGTCTCCTTTCCGTAAAGTTTCAGTTTTTCGGCGGAAACAATAGTGCAGTCGACAGCGCTATTAATTCCGTCATAAAAAACGATTATTATAAATTGACATGCTGCGGAGAGAAAAATCTGCCATGCAAGTACATTTCGGCACACAAATTTTTTAAATCTCATCCACATTGCTGCTTCAGTAATACATTGTGGATTTTCAGTCTGCAAATCTAGACGGAAAATCTTCAGCAATTACGCAACGTGTGAACATAGCCAAAGACTGTAAGCCCATTTTGGGTTGGGTTCTCCTTTATATCTTTGTGTGCCTTGCATATTTTTCTGTATCTATTGCATTGAAGTATCTATTTGCACCCTCTACTACATGGGTGGGGAACCTTTTTTCTGCCGAGTGCCATTTGGATATTTATAACATCATTCGTGGGCCATACATAAGTATAAACTTAAAAATGAGCCTGCTATATTTAGTCAAACATTTAATTAACCCCTTCCCTCTTTGGCCACTTTTGACCTTCCTGACAGAGCCTCATTTTTCAAATCTGACATGTTTCACTTTATGTGGTAATAACTTCGAAATGATTTTACCTATCCAAGTGATTCTGAAATTGTTTTCTCGTGACACATTGGACTTTATGTTACTTGCAAAATTTGCTTGATACATTCTGTATTTAATTGTGAAAAACACCAAAATTTATGGAAAAATTGCAAAAATTTGCATTTTTCAAAATTTAAATGTATCTAATTGTAAGACAGGCAGTTATAACACACAAAACATCCTTTTATTTTTCTAGGACATTACAAGGCTTAGAACTTTAGCTGCAATTTCTCACATTTTCAAGAAAATTTCAAAAGGCTATATTTTCAGGGGCTTTGAGGGCCTTATATATTAGAAACCCCCAATAAGTCACCCCATTTTAAAAAATGCACCCTCAAAGTATTCAAAACCGCATTTAGAAAGTTTCTTAACCCTTTAGGGTATGTGCACACGCTTACTAAAAAAGTGATTTTCAGACGTTGTTTTAGCAAACTCGCGTTTTTCGCAGCGTTTTTGAAGCTGTTTTTCTATAGAGTCAATGAAAAACGGCTTCAAAAACATCTCAAGAAGTGACATGCACTTCTTTTTACGGAGTGTCTTTCTACATGCCGTTGTTTCAAAACAGCCAGGTAAAAATAAGCCCCGTCGGAACAGAACGCCGTTTTTCCAATGAAATCAATAAGCAGATGTTTGGAGGCGTTCTGCTTCCAATCTTTCGGACGTTTGGAGGCCATTTATGGTCCAAAAACGGCTGAAAATAAGCAGTGTTAACATACTCTTAGAGATTTCACAGGAATTAATGCAAACTAGATTACAAATTTCATTTTTTTTGCGGAAATTCATTTTTATCCATTTTTTTTTGTAACACAGAAGGTTTTACAAAAGAAACGCAACTAAATATTTATTATAGTAAAGAAAGGAGGAGACCTCCAGCTCACCAGTAGTTGCGTCTCCAGACACCTCGCACGGATCCCCGCTACGGCCAGCGGTAGGTATATCAGGAAAAAGAAAGAGAAAATCCAGCGCTGTGTTTGATTAAAAAGGAAAATTGTTCCCAATTTTATTGAAAAAATAGTTAAAAGTTACACGGAGACGCAGTCTCAAGGTGTATATATAGCGGGCTGGATGACCTTGGCCAAGGTCATCCAGCCCGCTATATATACACCTTGAGACTGCGTCTCCGTGTAACTTTTAACTATTTTTTCAATAAAATTGGGAACAATTTTCCTTTTTAATCAAACACAGCGCTGGATTTTCTCTTTCTTTTTCCTAAATATTTATTACCCAGATTCTGCAGTTTTAGGAAATATTCCACATGTGGCCCTAGTGTGCTTATGGACTGAAGCACCGGCCTCAGAAGCAAAGAAGCACCCAGCGAATTTTCGGGCCTCCTTTTTATGAGAATATATTTTAGGCACCATATCAGATTTGAAGAGGTCTTGTGATGCCGAAACAGTGGAAACCCCCCACAAGTGACACCATTTTGGAAGCTACACCCCTTGAGGAAATTATCTACGGGTATAGTGAGCATTTTGACCCCATAGGTTTTTTGCAGAAATTATTGTAAGTAGGCTGTGAAAATGAAAATCTAAATTTTTTCAAAGAAAAAGTAGGTTTAGCTAATTTTTTCTAATTTCCACAAGGACTAAAGGAGAAAAAGTTCCACAACATTTGTAAAGAAATTTCTCCCGAGTAAAAAAATACCCCACATGTGGTCATAAATGGCTGTTTGGACACACAGCAGGGCTTAGAAGGGAAAGAGAGCCATTTGGCTTTTGGAGATCACATTTAGCAAGAATGGTTTGCGGAAGCCATGTCATATTTGCAAAGCCCCTGAGGGACCAAAACCGTGAAAACGCCCAAAAAGTGACTATTTAGGAAACTACACCCCTTGAGGAATTCATCTAGGGGTGTAGTAAGCATTTTGACCCCACAGGTGTGTCATAGATTTTATTAGGATTGAGCAGTGAAAATAAAAACAATTTATTTTCTTCAATAAGACCTAGATTTAGCTCAAAATTTTTCATTTTCTCAACAAATAAAGGAAAAAAAGGAACCCCAACATTTGTAAAGCAACTTCTCATGGGTACGGCAATACCCCATTTGTGGTCTAAACTGCTGTTTGGGCACACGGCTGGGCTCAGAAAGGAAGGAGCGCGATTTGGCTTTTGGAATGCAGATTTTGCTGGATTGGTTTCTGGGCGCATTGTGACATTTGCAAAGCCCCTGTGGGACCAAAGCAGTGGGAACCCCCCAGAAGTGACCCCATTTTGGA
Organism: Rhinoderma darwinii; assembly: GCF_050947455.1. Lineage (NCBI taxonomy): Eukaryota > Metazoa > Chordata > Amphibia > Anura > Rhinodermatidae > Rhinoderma > Rhinoderma darwinii. The sequence goes on from NC_134687.1 coordinate 424,328,552, forward strand.
AACTACACCCCTCAAGGTATTCACCTAGGAGTGTAGTGAGCATGTTAACCCCACATGTGTTTTGCAAAAATTAGTGTGCACTCGATTTTGCAGAGTTAAAATGTTTTTTTTTGCATAGATATGCCAATATGTGATGCCAAGCTTGTGCCACCATAACAAGACAGCTCTCTAATTATTATGCTGTGTTTCCCGGTTTTAGAAACACACTACATGTGGCCCTAATCTTTTGCCTGGACATTTGACCAGGCTGAGGACTGAAAGAGTCCCATGCGAAGTTGAGGCCTAATTTGGCGATTTACAAAGTATTGGTTCACAATTGCAGAGGCTCTGATGTGAAATAATAAAAGAAACCCCTGAGAAGTGACCCCATTTCAGAAACTACACCCCTCAAGGCATTTATTTAGGGGTGTAGTGAACATTTTCACCCCACAGGTCTTTTCCATAAATGATAGCGCTGCGGATGGTGCAAAAGAAAAATTTCAATTTTCCCTAGAAATTCAGTGGCAAATATGTTGTGCCCAGCTTGTGCCACTGGAGACCCTCACCCCAAAAATTGTTAAAAGGGTTCTCCTGGGTATAGCGATGCCATATATGTGGAAGTAAACTGCTGTTTGGGCACACTGTAGGGCTCAGAAGGGAGGGAGCACCATTTGGCTTTTGGAGCGTGGATTTGCTTGGTAGTAGTTTTGTTTGGAGTTTTACTGGTATTTTAGTTTATTATGTGGGGGCATATGTAATCTGGGCAGAGTACATCAGGGGCATAGTCAGGTGCAGTGGCGTAACTACCGCTATAGCAGCCGTAGCGGCTGCTACGGGGCCCGCGGCATGAGGGGGCCTGTGTCGCCCGCCGCACGGCCCCCCACCATGGCCGGAGGCTCCGCTAGCAGCCGCTATGGCTGCTACAGCGGGACGCCACTGAACACTACGGCAGAGCAGGGAGGTATCTCCCCGCTCTGCCATTAAACAAAAGACATGTATCCCCTATCCACAGGATAGGGGATACATGTGTGATCGCTGGCAGTGATAGGGAGAACGGGGGACTGAAAGTCCCCTGAAGTTCTCCATCACAAACCTCGGACTTCCGGGGTCTGTGTCGGCAGCTCTGTAGAAATGAATGGAGCGCCGGTCGAGCTTGTGCGCATGCGTGACCAGCGCTCCTTTCATTTTTATTGAGCTGCGCAGACGCCTGAAGTCAGAGGTTAGTCATGGAGAACTTGGGGGACTTTCGGTCCCCCACTCTCCCTATCGCTACCAACAAGAGGGGATACATGTCTTTTCACACTGTAGGTCGCATTTTTTTGGGGGGTTGGGGATGCTGTATGGCGTTCCCTACAGGGGGGGGGGGCTGTATGGCGTTCCCTACAGGGGGGGGGCTGTATGGTGTTCCCTACAGGGGGGGGGGGGGGCTGTATGGCATTCTCTACAGGGGGGGCTGTATGGCGTTCCCTACAGGGGGGGCTGTATGGCGTTCCCTACAGGGGGGCTGTATGGCGTTCCCTACAGGGGGGCTGTATGGCGTTCCCTACAGGGGGTGGGCTGTATGGCGTTCCCTACAGCGGGGGCTGTATGGCGTTCCCTACAGACCCCCCTGTAGGGAACGCCATACAGACCCCCTGTAGATAACGCCATACAGTCCCCCCTGTAGATAACGCCATACAGCCCCCTCTGTAGAGAACACCATACAGCCCCCTCTGTAGATAGCACCATACAGCCCCCTCTGTAGATGGAGCCATACAGCCCCCCCTGTAGATAACGCCATACAGCCCCCTTTGAAGATATCTACAGAGGGGGCTGTATGGCGTTATCTACAGGGGGGACTGTATGGCGCTATCTACAGAGGGGGCTGTATGGCGTTATATACAGGGGGGACTGTATGGCGCTATCTACAGAGGGGGCTGTATGGCGCTATCTACAGAGGGGGCTGTAAAAAAGGCACTATCTACAAGGGGGGGGGTTGTGTGACACCCAGGGGAGGGGGGGCCCCAGTCAAAAGTTTGCTATGGGGCCCAGTCTTTCCTAGTTACGCCCCTGGTCAGGTGGTATAATAATGGGGTAAAATAATCCATAGATGTGTGTTACGCTGTGAAGCAATCCTTTATGCACAGGCCAGTGTCGCACTGATAAATTATGTCCTTTCTTATTCCCCTTTTGGTCCACACTCCGAACCTTTAGGCTCCATGGACACAAACTTGTTTTTTCGGCCGCAATTCTCTCGCAAATCTGTGCGTGATTTGCGACCCCATTCATTTTAATGGGCCCATGCACACGACAGTGTTTTCCATGGTCCGTGCATTGCCCATGAGCAAAAGATAGGACATGTCTTATTACGGCCGTATTTTGCGGTCCAGGCTCATAGAAATGAATGCACGTGGCCATGTGCACGGCCCGCGATTTGCAGGCGGCCCGCGGGTGACACTCCGCGGCCGTCCAAGCCGCAAATCACGGCCGTGCACACCACTACGGTCATGTGTATGAGACCTTACAGTTTGGGGAATTTTGCTGGGAAAGTGTTCTCCTGATATAATACGGGCACCCTCGCTTCCAGCAGATATGTTTGGGTCCTACCCTTCCTGGTTCCCTAATTTTAGGGCCTTGATAAATCCCCTTTTGAAACAGAAGAAATGTTCCCCTCGGGCCTCCACAACTACATATTTTTCTTTCCTGACTTATTGGGGCCTTAACTAATTTATTTTTCATAAACGTAGTGGCATGAGCGCTGTATTTATTATTGGTACCATTTTGGGGTACATGAGACTTTTTGATCACTTTTTATCCTATTTTTTGGGAGGCAAGGTGACCAAAGACCAGCTATTCTGGCATCGTTTTTTACAGGTTTATTTACGCCGTTCACCAATAAAATAACAGACACCATAACAGAAACCTGATGGCCCTTATTAAAGTCAGTGTGGTCTGTTGGGTGCCATTGGTGTTTGTCATGTGACAGATTCATCACAGCATCATCATCATACTAATATATATATAAAAGGCAAGCTGTGTTGCCAACGACTCACTTCTTCTCTGATTTGCTGAAGAATACCTCCCAACCGTCCAATTCTGAATTCTGGGCGGTGTCCCGCTGTCCCAGGCGGCTGGTGGTATGTCCATGTATCAACAGGGGCGCAGATACAGTTGAATCCAATGTTGAAGCAAGGAACAGTCCGCTCCTTACTTCAGCATTCACTGTCCACTCGTCGAGGACTCCCTAGACACAGCGCTACTTTAAGTGCTAAGCCCGGGGAAGCCCTTGATGTCACTGTCCATATATGGGCAGTGATGTCGGGCTTTCAACTATGGATCCAGGGCAATGCAAGCTCCCTGGGTAGGGACTCCTGTCTTGAGAAAGCCCTTGACGTCTATGTCCATGTATGGACAGTAATGTCAGTGGCACCTGCAGGAGCGGAATTCACGGCCAGAGCGTTGCCGACGCTCTGGCCGGGGATTACGGCATCTCAAAGCCCCTAACATCCCTGTCTATATATAGACAGTAACGTCAGAGGCTACTCCTGGAGCAGAATCCCCAGCCAGAGCGTTGCCGCCGCTCTGGCTGGGGATTCCGCTTCTAGAGGGAGCCCCTGACGTCACTGTCCATAAATGGATAGTGACGTCAGGGGCTCCTTCTGGAATGTAATCCCCGGCCACAGCATGGCCTATGCTCTGGCTGGGGATTCCGCTCCTAGAGGGAGCCCCAATGGCGCTAACTACAGGGGGGTAGAGCTATCTTCAAGAGGGGTGTGACTTTATTTACATGGGCACTGTGGCACTATATGGGCAATATCTACAAGGGACACTGTCACTATCTATATGGGCACTGTGTGTGGCACTATCTACATGGGCACTGGCACTAAGTGGGCACTGTGGCACTAAGTTGACACTGTCATTTTATATGTCGGAACTGGCACTAGGGGCAGCTAAGGGGGCATTATACTGTATGGGGGCAGCTAAGGTGGCATTATACTGTATGGGGCATTTGTGTGGGCATTATACTGTATGGGGGCATCTGTGTGGACATTATACGGTATGGGGCATCTGGGTTGGCTTTATACTCTATGGGGGCATTCTACTGTGTGGGGGCAGCTATTTGGCATTACCCTGTGTGGGAGGCACTATAGGGTTTTATACTGTGGGGGGGGGGGGGAGAGCTATAGTGACATTATACTGTGTTGGGGTTCTAGGGGGGCATTATACTGTGGGGAGGCACTATGGGAGCATGACACTGGGTGGGCAGAAACAGGTGTGTATAGGCAGGGATTAGGCGGAGTTAGAGGCGTGGCATAAAAAGAAAAAAATTTACCAATGCGTATGGGGGCAGCTATGGGGCATTGTACTGTGTGGGGCAGCTGAAGGTGCAATATCATGTATGGGGCAGCTATGGGGCATTATACTGTATGGGGCAGCTATGAGGCATTATACTGTATGGGGGAATTTGTGTAGGAGTTATACTGTATGGTGGCATTTGTATGAGCACTATACTGTATGGGGCAGCTAGGCGTGAACTAGGCGTGAGAGGGCGGCGATTGGGCTGGGTTAGAGATGTGGCTTAAAATGGGAAAAAAATAGCCGCGCTAAGCATGCCGCATCAGTTGTCCCTCTTTGCAATTCTTGAAAGTTGTGAGGTATGGCTGCAGTAGTCACATGGTGTAACCACTAAAGCCAATCAGTGGCAGATTAAAGCAGACATACATAGTGCTAACTGTAACTGCTCAAGCAAGGCTTTTCAGCCTACCTCTCATCTCCCTGCATGGACTATTCTATGATGGAATCAATAGCGCAGTCGACTGATTCCGGAGGAAAAATGGAAACTTGCAGGAATGGTGACGAACGGAAACAATTAGCAATATTTTCGTTACCATTGATATCAATGGTGACGGAAATGGAAGCTGTGGTTTCAGTTTGACTTTCCTTTGACTTTCCTTTGCGGGGTTCACCCGACGGAAACCTCCGACGGAACCTTGGAACAGAAAGCCAATGCTGATGTGAACAGGTCCTAAACTGTCTAAAAGAATAACTGTTAGTTGCTCATAACAACCAATCACAGCACAGCTTTCATTTTACCAGAGAAGTTTAATTAAAGGAAAACTAATCTCTGATTGGTTGCTATAGGCATGACAACATCACCTAGAGACAGAGAGCAATGTAATACATGTACATACACTCACAGTGAAGTAGCTGTTGCAATAATAACAATAATTCTACCATTACTTCTATTCAGTTAGCCCATGGATGTCATGTAACTCTGTTAACTGAATGACAATATTACTTTACTTCTATAGACTTGACATGTCCAAAAAGACAGTTAACGGCAGAAGAAGTAACTGATACTAAACACCGCAAAGCTAATTATGACAGAACAAAAGGCAACAATGAACTGCAGATGAAAGAAATGCTGAGCTTCAGTGTTTGCATGATTGTCATAGTGAAATGACACAACAACAAATTGAAGCTAAATCTCAAAGCATCCGCAATGTGAATATTGCAGAAGCACAAAGCATGACTGCCGAAAAAAGGGCATGTCTCAGCAATCGAAGGCACAAAGACACTTCAGCAACAGACAACAAGAACGGCCTGAAAAAACGATTTGAAGGCGTCAATACTGCAATAGAGAGGTTAGATCTCTCCGAGCTAGACAAAATGCTACACGGTATAAGGCCTTAACCCCGTAACGCAATATCACGTAACTGTACGTGATAAGAGTTAAGGGGAAGTATGGAGCGAGCTCACGGGCTGAGCTCACTCCATAAACAGCGGGTGACGGCTGTGTTACGCAATCAAAGTGATTTTTGATTCCACCCGTTTAACACCTTAATTGCCACGGTCAATCGCGACCGCGGCATTTAAAGTGTTAGAATCAGGGGGGTGCCCCCTCAAACAAGCCATCATGCCACCCCTCCCGTGGCACGATCGGCTGGTAACAACTGTTGTTATGGCAGCCTGGGAGCCTAACAAAGGCCACCAAGTCTGCCATCTTTGTACTCCTTTGAAGCTCTGCCTCCGGCAGGGCTTTGAGGGAGACTGTCAGGGTATGTTCACACGACAGCGTCTGTAACGGCTTAAATTACGGGGATGTTTTCAGGAGGAAACATCCCCGTAATTTCAGCCGTAACGGCATGTGCAGGTGCTTAATCGCTGTTTTTTGCCTATTTCACACCAAAAAAAATATTTTTTTCAGCTTCCCAGTACATTATGCGGTACAATAAATGGTGACATGAAAAACTACAACTTGTTCCGAAAAAACAAGCCCTCGTATGGCTATGTAGATGGAAAAATAAAAAAAATATAGCTTTTGGAAAGTGGGGAAGAAAAAACAAAAGTGAGAATCCGAAAAATGGCTGAAGAGGGAAGAGGTTAAACGACATACATGATGAAAATGCTGATGCAAGACATTCATGTGGCACTCAACCAAATTTATGAATTTTGTAATGCTAAACTCTATCTAGGAGAAAGACCTTCCGATAGAAACTTTTCTAAATGTTGCTCCAGAGGAGTAGTAAAATTAGATTGCATTAATTGAGCATCTTATGAAATATCAGCATGGACATTCTAAAAACTTTAGTGATAACATACGGTCAATTAACAATTCTCTTGCATTTGCATCGATGGGAGCACAAATGGCGTCTCCGCCAGGTTATGGGCTTTATTGTTTTAGAATAAATGGATCAATATATCATCATGCAGAAGACTGGCATCCTCTTAATGGCGAGCAGCGCACATATGCTCAATTGTATATTCATGATCCTGATGAAGCTGCAGCTATTGCGAGCTATTGCAAATCAACTGATTAACAAGAGTTTTCTAGAGCACATTATATTTTTTTGCACAATGGACATACAGGGGGTAGAGTGGTGACACACAGGGGACAGGGATGGCATACCCAGGGGACAGTGATGGCATACAGAGGAGAGAGATGGCATACCCTGGGCACAGAGTGGTGGCATACCCAGGGGATAGTGATGGCATACAGGAGACAGAGTGATGCATACAGGTGGCAGATTGATAACATATTTGGGGGCAGACTTTTCTAGAGCCCTTTGTATTTTTTCCACACATCGAGTTTTATTGGTATTTGAATTCTGTTTTTCTGCTCCTATGATTGAACAGAAAAACACAGCACAGATGTGAACAGAGCCTAGTTCCATAACTGTTCATTATACAATGATTAAGCATTATTTACAGAGAAGCCATTCCACTGATTATTTAGACATTTGTGTTTACAAGATGTAAACCTTTTAATGGACATTCAGGTTGGATATTTACCAAAGACAAACTGGATCTATATCCAATTTAGAAGTCTACATTCTGGTCACTTGAATCTATGCCAACAAGTATGAGCACAAACATATCTAGACAAGTATACGAAAGTAAAATAGTAAACTATGATATAAGTAATGTATTTACAAACTAGAAAAAGTGAAAGCAAAATAAGAGTGAGCAGAAATAAAGGTAAAAGAAACAGTAATGAGACATATCAGAAAAGCATGAGTTTAATAGAAAAATAGAGACAAGAGTGTTTTCACTGAAAGCATTACTATCCCACCTGCAGGTCCAGATTGACCTTTCATTCCTGGTGACCATTGACTTCCTAGAGTACCCATTGGTCCTATAGGACCCTCCCTAGTATTAATACCTACATTTAAAAAAATAAAAAATCCAATCTACTAATCATTTTGCTTTATTCTTGTGTATTTTCCACAATGAGTAGGATATAATCTCTTCAGGTTATACATTTTGCTCTTCCGGAGTCTCTGATGGTGATGCCCCTATAAAGGTCTAAGACCAGCACTACTTCTGAGTAGGCGATCCTATGGTCATATTGTATTCAACAATTGTACAATACCCCGAAATGTCTGTTGCTTACCTTCCTGGGCTAAGAAAGAACCTTTTTCTTGATGCAACATAGACCCTGCAAAAGGAAGACATTAAAAAGTGACAGAGATTACCACAGCACAGGAGAATGTACAGATTGTATCAGCTCAATGACAAGGAAAAACACAATGAATAATGGTAGAAGTCAAATGCACACAGCTGTGTTGGAGACACTTGTAAAAGGTTAATGAATTGGATTTATTGGTATGGAAGTGAGGACACAGGATATAGAACAACCTCTCCCGTCACTGGTTCCTTCCTATATCCTGTGACACATATACTTCAAAACAGTGGATCATGAAAAGCAGACATATGTCATAATAGAATAATAATATAATAAAAATATAATAGAGAAAACAGCCTCACCAGTGCACAGTGGACATGGAGTACGAAGCCACAGACATCTCTTCTGCCTGATACATACATGATCTTTTTTTTTACGTTTTGTCACATATTTTCTCTTAATAATACTTGAGCTAGACACCAACATGAGCTAAATATCAGATGAAATGTCCCGTTTAGATAACTTTTTATATTTGTCGCCCATTAAATGGTCACGTTATTTCATACAAATATGGGTAACAGATGCTGGAGAACAGTCACTGATTTATGCCTTTACAGGTTTTCACCGGAACCTTTATGGCATATAAATTTGCATTGCTTCAGGGAACTTTTACCTTCCATAGCATAGCAGGAAAGATGGCAACAAATTAATAACTTAGAAACGTTTGGTGAAAATGAAAGAAAATCAAAAGAAATCAAACAAAATGATGGTATTGGAGAAACACAGTATCATTTAAGTCCTACCCTTTATGCCCACCTCCCCAGGACTACCATGTGCTGGTGGGCTTCCCAACAGCCCAGATGTTTCAGAAGGTGATCCATTGATTTGTGCAATATCTGATGCCAAGATGACTGCAACCTATCAATACAAATGGTTTGTCAATATGAGTAAGGTACACTTAAAGAGGCTCTGTCACCAGATTTTGCAACCCCTATCTCCTATTGCAGCAGATCGGCGCTGCAATGTAGATAAGAGTAACGTTTTGTTTTTTTAAAAACGAGCATTTTTGGCCAAGTTATGACCATTTTTATATTTACGTCACAGCGTGATCTCTCGAGAACACGCTGTGTCTGTGCACTGCCAGAAGCTGGGTGTTAACGAAGAGAAGTGGATGATGCCGATTCGTCAGCATCATACACTCCCATTCACAACGCCCAGCTAGTAAAAGAAGTAAAAACGCCCAGATGTACACACACAATACACGCCTAGTTGTACTTTAACATTAAACACGCCCAGTTGTACTTTAGAAAGCCTCATTTGCATAAATATAAAAATGGTCATAACTTGGCCAAAAATGCTCGTTTTTAAAAATAAAAAAAACGTTACCCTTATCTACATTGCAGCGACGATCTGCTGCAATAGGATATAGGGGTTGCAAAATCTGGTGACAGAGCCTCTTTAAGGTGTCAAAAACATGCAGTAACAACTTAAAAGAATTACCTTTGCTTCCAGGGAGCTGAGGCGCTCACTGAGCTCTGGAATCTGACTGCAGTTTAAACATCCTAGTTAAAGGGTAAATATAGAGAAAATAGTGGGTGCAAAATATAACAGCATAAACATATTCTAATGTCAACCTGACATTGTAACATGGTTGAAAAAATACAAACCTCCACCTTGTTCAATCTATTATCCTGCAGTATTGATTCCACCTTAGAAAAGGTTCGTTACCTGGGAAGGCCATTGAGTTTCATAAACACTTAGGGTATGTGCACACACACTAATTACGTCCGTAATTGACGGACGTATTTCGGCCGCAAGTACCGGACCGAACACAGTGCAGGGAGCCGGGCTCCTAGCATCATACTTATGTACGATGCTAGGAGTCCCTGCCTCTCTGCAGGACAACTGTCCCGTACTGTAATCATGTTTTCAGTACGTGACAGTTGTCCTGCAGCGAGGCAGGGACTCCTAGCATCGTACATAAGTATGATGCTAGGAGCCCGGCTCCTTGCACTGTGTTCGGTCCGGGACTTGCGGCCGAAATACGTCCGTCAATTCCGGACGTAATTAGTGTGTGTGCACATACCCTTATGCTCTCATTGCTGCCTTCCTGAAATAATGACAGCCGCATTGGAACAAGAAAAGTTCCATGCACATTGTGGAATCACCTTCCGTTTTTTCTGACAACAAGACAGCCATTCACAATATAACTGCTGGATGTAGACTTGTTCGGCTGACAGCTATTTTTATTATTTAAGAGCCAGTATGTTTATTTCAATGGGCAGAGGGTTATAAGCTACTGCCAGACACCTCTAGCATCGGCTTGTCTCCCACAGGACCAGAGGATCGGGTATGTTGAAATCCAACATAGTTAATCCTTCTTTCTTCCAACATCTGCCTTCAAGGGACAGTTGGAAGCCCCCCCAATACCCAAGATCGCAGGCTGATCCTGTTATTGACAGGTTATGCTGACTTTTCTTTATGTGTATGGCCAGCTTAAGAACAGCCTGCCTACAAGAGTCAACCAGGAGACTGCTAGTCTGCTACACACCTCAAGGTGGAAACTTGGACCCCAAATCAAAGAGCAGAGACCCATAGATATCCATTATAAACTGATAGGATTGTATTCTTATTTTTCATAAACCTTTTATGTATATATGTATTGATGATTAAAATACAGTAAATATGTCAGCATGCGCTATATTTTTAGTCTTTGTCTCTTTTTTTTTCTTCTTTTTAGCAGAATAAGGTTATCGCTGAGCATGTGCAATGTCATCCCTGTGCCTTCCGCGGTTCAGCTCAAACTACTTTTAGACTGGAGAGGACACAAAACATACAGCATTTCAGCATTAAATAATGCAACATGTTTCTGTTGAGAGCCTTTTTGATGTGGTGAGCATGTTGGATTGTGACTCTCACTGTGTTCAAGAGCAGTTTTGTACTGCAGGTGGTACTTCCCTTGTCTACATAGAAGTCAATGATTTCACAGCAGTCACACAGCAAGGATGCTTGCTGACTGCCCTGGCTGACATAAAAACAATCTACGCTCTGTTGGATAGATTTTCAAGTATGAAGTACAAAAATGAAAACTATGATTCAACAAATCTACAAAAGTAAGCAATGCAAGCCCTGTAACTACAAAACTGTATCCAGGTATACAGCTTCAGCCTCCTGATATAGGCACTTACAACTTAGCGGTAGTTTGTAGGTCTTTGAATTAGAACTTTTGGAAGCGCTGAAGCTACTGTTGTATGCTGAGAATCATTAAATATTCATAAAACATGTCATATAAATGCCATATCAAATGTTTATTCATTCTAGATATATACAGTTGTAATTTTTGATGGATTAAAGAGTATTTCCACTGGCAAGAAAATATTGATATTGTTAAGGATCTGCCAGGCACAGCTTCTGTATCCACGCCCATAGGTAATCAGTCTGCACCTGCTTCTATGTCTGTGAGACTGACTCCATCTTCCACCACTCAGGATGGCAGGCTTAGGAGTGGGAGAGCCTATCACAGCCTGGCCAGACGGAGCTAGCTCCCGCCCTCTGTCTATTTATACCTGCCTTTCCTGTTCCTCCTTGCTTGTGATTCTTCTCTGTTGGTTTCCTGGTCCTGCTGCAGCTTCTTGAACTACTTGTCCCTGCTTCATATTGACCCTGGCTTACTGACTACTCTTCTGCTCTGCGTTTGGTACCTCGTACACTCCTGGTTTGACTCGGCTTGTTCACTACTCTCCTGCTCTGCGTTTGGCACCTCGTACTCTCCTGGTTTGACTCGGCTCGTTTACTACTCTTGTTGCTCACGGTGTTGCCCCGTTTCCCTTTGTTCTGTGTTTCCTTGTCTGGTTGTCTGTCGTGCACTTACTGAGTGTAGGGACCGTCGCCCACTTGTACCCTAGCCTAGGGCGGGTCGTTGCAAGTAGGCAGGGACTGAGTGGCGGGTAGATTAGGGCTCACCTGTCTGTCTCCCTACCCCGGCCATTACACTTATAGCCTCTGCATGGGCTGCCTGAATGGTACATAAACCCTAGAGTAGATTTACATATATACTGTTTTCCATATGTTTCCTTATCCCTGTCATTACAGATATAAGTCATGGTTCACGTCATGTTTTTTGTTTACATTTAGCTTGTGCATCAGGAAAGCTCTCAACATACACGCTAAACGTGTCCATAGGGCTCCATTGTAAGACAGAGGCCAAAAGAGTGTCCTTTTGGCTTCCGTCTGGCCAGTATAAGTGTAATTTTGGCTTCCGCAAATAAAAAGCTGTGGAATTGTGTAGTAGGCAACGTTTTTTCAACACGGTAGCCTATGGGGGATGAATGCCACATTAGGTCATTTGTCACAGGCAGTATAATACTAAAACCTGGCACTCCTTTCTTGAATTATGCAATCACGATTTATTTCAAACAATCCACAATTATGGGATAACGTTTTTGTCACAGGCATCCGTCAAATGAATATGTCATGAAAAGCTACTGAAAAGTTCATTACATATCCGTTGACGGATGCCTGTGACAGATGACGTATTGTGCCATTAGTCACCCATAGGCTATCGTGTAAAAAAAAGTATACATTTAAGTCTACTACGCTACTATAGTCTATGGCTGACCAATGCGTTATACGCATACCTAACAGTGGCATCCATCACCCGTAGGCTATATTGATATCCGTTAAATGGACATGTCATGAAAAGGGTCATAAGAGTTCATGACGTATCCGTTAAATAGATATCATTATAGCCTTATGGGTAACAGATGACACGTCACAGCCTATGTTTAACATATACGTCGGGAGCTTTTCCTGGTGTACACATCAAACATAGGCCTAAGGCCCCATGCACACGACCGTAATTTTCATCCATAATTACATAATCCATAATTACGGATGAAATTGCAGACCCATTAATTTCTATTGGCCACAGACACCTTTCCGTATATTTATGGATGTGTATCCGGGCCAAAGAAATGATTTGCAAAATATAGAACATGTCCTATTCTTGTCCGCAATTGCGGCTTGGACTCCATGACTCCTATGGGCGCTTCCGCAATTGGAGACGGCTACAGATGTGTATCTGTAGCCATCGGATCCGTATTTGCAGTAAACGGTACAAACTATTACCGTCGCGTGTATGAGGCCTAACAAACATGATATGAACATAGCTTTGGAGTGTCTTTTTGGCTTATGCTTGATAGGCTTACATCTTGAAAGCATGCACAAAAACAAAATACCATTTTCAATAGAAGTCAATGGGCAGATAAATCCACACATATGGCAAACGTTTTAATAGTATATGTTTGGACCTGTCTGAAAAAAAAACAAGCAAAACTTCACTCCCTCTTCCTAAAAACGCAGTTTTGAGCCTTTTTTTTTTCAACAACTTTACGGTCCAAACGTGATATGAACAGAGACTTATGTGAATAAAATGCAGGGTCCCAATATTTTCAATCTGTGTGTGTAGGTTATGTGCTGTGGCTTGCTCAATCCGCACATAATTACAGAGCTGTGTGTCTCTCCATCATATTATAACAGATGTTTTTAATTCAATCTTTCTCGTCCTCGTTCACTCCAGTCCTTTCTCATACCCCTCCCTTCCCCCTCATGAAATCACTGCTCCAAGTCTGCCTTGCTATCCATTCTGTCTGCAGTCATTTCTCATCCCTGACCTATTCTCCTATTCTGTCCTTGATTTCCAGTCTCTTCAGTTTCACTAATCCTGTTTTCCTCAGTTCATTTATCACTCTTTTGCTGTTATTCACGTCTTTGTTGCTTTGCATTTTGCACAATATATACCTTCTACAGACACTTTTTTTTTTTAACATGATGGTTGAATTATTGTGTCCTTTATGGGAATCTTCCCATTACTAATGTGCCAGTGTTCTATATCTTCTACTCTCTTTTTTTGCCTTTCTATAATCATCTCATTTCCTGGCCACATTTCAGTGGTTGCTCTGGCAACAAGTGGATTGCACTGTGCAGCACAGGCCCTCCCCGCACCAGCCCGAGACGGTTATGGGTAAGAGCCAAAATCAAGACTTATTATACATTGTGATGTCATCAAACCTCTCCAGACAGGAACCCCATGGAGCCACCTAAACCTTATATGACACAGATGTAGCCTTTGGTCCCCTTTGGCCAGCCACAGGCAATGGGCGAAGCAACAGAGTTCAACAATGAAGTGCCATATTGTATGTAGCTCTGAATGGGTTAAGTAGGTTTCCCTGAAGCAGCTGATTCTCTCACAGCTGCCCGCTCTGTCCCAGCTGCCTTGGCAGAGTTTGTGAACTCTGCTTTTAACCCCATCTGACCTCAGGAACAGTCTGGAAAAGAGTAAAGTTAACAGCAGGACAGACTCCTGAGCCCCCTGTGCCCAACAATGAGCATTGGAAAATACTAGACCATAGGCACAATGTCATATCATGCCAAATGCACAATGAGCTGTATGCCTGTGGTCCTATTTCTGTCAACCAACCCCAATATTTGCCTTTTATTACTTAATATTTTGTGTTGCTGTCCTATTCTTCTAGACAAAGCGACAAGGAGTGGCGTACATAGTGCAGAGGGGCTGCATAGCAAAAACTACACTAGTACCCCATACTGTTGCTGATTCATGCCACATTTTACCATCCTAGAAAAGGACTATGCAGGGCGTCTCGCCCTCTCCCTCAACTAATTCCTGTTTCTTGTAAAAGAGATGGGGAGATTAGCTTCTAGCTTTTTTCCTCCCTTGTTTGCTACAGTTGCTGTATTTTAAGGGAAAGCACTGTGCATGTTGACACAACACACAGAAATGGGGGGATAGGGGTAGCTTTAGCTGGGCTACCCTTTCTCAAGTGCCCCATAGATGCTGCATGGACAACCTCTATGGTATGCACACCCTTGGTGATAGATATCCTGGTCCCTGCCCCAGTCAAGGACTCCATTATGGCACAGCCTGTTTTGAAGCCCACGATCGTCTTCCCTAGAACTCCATGCCATTCCATGCTAGAATGGCATGGAGCAGCTAGAATGGCTACAATGTACAATTTTTCTTCACCTTGGCAAATCTATACTTGCAGCAATCCTATTAATAGATATAGATATGTATAAAAATCAAATTCCCTGAAGTTTCCCTGTAGTCCATCACGCGGAGATGGACTGTGGTTTTCATTTTTGACATATCCGAATTTTGCATCTTCTTTTAAAATAAAAATGCCTCTATTTAAATGCTACCTCTTAGCTTGCATCACTGTATAGTATTTATCTTGTTTATTCTTTATTCAGACGAATGGGAATCACGTCCGTGCAACGCGCGTGCTTTTCACGCACGTCGCACGGACCTATATTAGTCTATGGGGCCGTGTGGACATGTGCGTGATTTTTACTCAGCGTGAGTCCGCTGAAAAAAAGTCACGACATGTCCGTTCTTTCGGCGTTTTGCGCAAATCACGCACCCATTGAAGTCACGCAGCCGCGCATCATATGCTGCTGCCACACGGAGCTGTTAAGTGGTTTTTGCGTGCGCAAAAACGCCATGCTCGTGTGAGTGAGGCCTTAAAGGCGTTTTTTTCATGGTTTTGTAAATGAGGGTATATTCATACGGCTGATTTTCAGGCTAATTTTGGAGCATAAACGCCTAATTTTACGCTCCAAAATACACTTGAAATAAGCCTGCAAACAGTTTGCCATTGATATAAATGGGAAATACACTGTGCTGTTCACATGAGGTGTATTTTTACGCTGCTGAATTAAAAAAACGCCTTGTAAAAAGAAGCTTTGTAAAACAAATTAGCATGTCACTTAAAAAAAAAGCCTCAAAAGAAGCATCAAATTGAAAGAATCTTAATTTTCAGCTTCAAAAATTCCTTGAAATGATAGGCTGTTTTCCCTTGAAAACAGCTCCGTAATTTTCAGCCACTTCTTTTCTACGTGTGAACAAACCCTAATGCCAGTTGCACACGACCGATGTGCCACTCGGGTCGTTTTTAACGGCATTCGAGAGGCACCTGATGGTCTTCACGGACCCATTCACTTTAGCGGGTGAATCGGGTCTGTGAAAACTGACCCGGTTCTCCGATCCGTGGAAAGATAGGACATGTCCTATCTTTCCAAGGATCACTGATAGGACTCGGCCTGCGCACACTATTGTGTGCATGAGGCATTAGGGTAAAAGAACGGAGTAGGTCTACATGCATGGTTTGTTAAAATGATGTCCCAATACACTGATCTCAGAGACGGGGTCTGCAAGGAAACCATTGTTCATTTGTATGTGCTACCTGCATGATCATTTATACGTAGCAACCTCTATGGCTCCTATACTTGGAATGCAGAAAGAGACAGCAATATATTTTCCCTGTTTGTACAGCAATCCTGTATGGATAAACAAGTAGGGAGAACATGTAAAACAAATAACGTCTACTATACAGCCACAGTTTACGAGATTTACTCTTACTATGCGATCAAACAGAACACATATTATTATTATTAGTATTATTAATAATTATTATTATTATTAACTATTATTATAATAATATTTCTTCTTTCCTTATTTAAAAAATGAAGATAACCCATTTTAAGGCCAGATATATAACAGTATACCTATAATATAAAGGTGCATGTGAAGATGATCCATCCAAAACTATGGATCATGTGAGTAATATTTTGGTATTTTATCAACTTCTCAAAAAGTTTTTCTTTCTTTTTATTTTCTTAACGGCAAAAAGAAGCCTTCACTTTCCTGCTGTAAAACAATAAGTATTCTTGTTAATAATATGAGTTACCTGAGAAGCTAGCCCCTTCCCTAGGAGGCAATTTTCGAACAACAGTACTGGTGCGTGGCGCATCTTGTACCTCAGCCAAGGATGTAAGACCTAAAAAAATATATATATATATATTTTATGTCTAGCAGTTTAAAGGGGTTATCCAGGGAGCATAAAAAGACACCAAAATCTCCACAAATATGTGTTATCAGCATTACACATTGCTAAATCCACTCTGCCTGCACAAAATCATATCTTTTGCGTTATTCAACACACTCTGTTATAATGTTGTTGCCGCTCTGAAACTTCCATATTATGGGTGAGACTTGCAGTTTCCACGTCTTACCCTTTTTTCCACTCATCATCTGTATGTCCCACCATCCGCTCTGCACATGTCTATTTTTACAGCTGTGATTGTTTCATGAGATCCGCTCTGTTACAATGCACATGCGCAGGGAACGAGACAGCAGTGTGGAAGAAGGGGGCTGGTTTACTTCATCAGCATTGTCTCAGGGCCAGCCCCATTGCGGTCCTGTGCTTTGATGACACGCCACCACAAGGAAGGGTAGAGCAATCTCAATCACGTGGCACTGTGTCGGCACGTAATCGAAGTGGAAAGAACTTCTGGGACCATGTGACTGTATTTTCATACGGGGAATAGGCGCCCAACAAGTATGTCAAGTATAGGAGTAAGTCACCTAATTTGAAATTACTACATACAGTGAAGGAAATAAGTACTTGATCCCTTGCTGATTTTGTAAGTTTGCCCACTGTCAAAGACATGAACAGTCTAGAATTTTTAGGCTAGGTTAATTTTACCAGTGAGAGATAGATTATATAAAAAAAATCACATTGTCAAAATTATATATATTTATTTGCATTGTGCACAGAGAAATAAGTATTTGATCCCTTTGACAAACAAGACTTAATACTTGGTGGCAAAACCCTTGTTGGCAAGCACAGCAGTCAGACGTTTTTTTGTAGTTGATGATGAGGTTTGCACACATGTTAGATGGAATTTTGGCCCACTCCTCTTTGCAGATCATCTGTAAATCATTAAGATTTCGAGGCTGTCGCTTGGCAACTCGGTTCTTCAGCTCCCTCCATAAGTTTTCGATGGGATTAAGGTCTGGAGACTGGCTAGGCCACTCCATGACCTTACTTCTTTTTGAGCCACTCCTTTGTTGCCTTGGCTGTATGTTTCGGGTCATTGTCGTGCTGGAAGACCCAGCCACGAGCGATTTTTAATGTCCTGGTGGAGGGAAGGAGGTTGTCACTCAGGATTTGACGGTACATGGCTCCATCCATTCTCCCATTGATGCGGTGAAGTAGTCCTGTGCCCTAAGCAGAGAAACACCCCCAAAACATAATGTTTCCACCTCCATGCTTGACAGTGGGGACGGTGTTCTTTGGGTCATAGGCAGCATTTCTCTTCCTCCAAACACGGCGAGTTGAGTTAATGCCAAAGAGCTCAATTTTGGTCTCATCTGACCACAGCACCTTCTCCCAATCACTCTCAGAATCATCCAGATGTTCATTTGCAAACTTCAGACGGGCCTGTACATGTGCCTTCTTGAGCAGGGGGACCTTGCGGGCACTGCAGGATTTTAATCCATTACGGCGTAATGTGTTACCAATGGCTTTCTTGGTGACTGTGGTCCCAGCTGCCTTGGGATCATTAACAAGTTCCCCCCATGTAGTTTTCGGCTGAGCTCTCACTTTCCTCAGGATCAAGGATACCCCACGAGTTGAGATTTTGACATCTGTAGTGTCCTGACAATACCATAGAGGAGTATTGTTTACATTGTAATGCATTGAACATAATGTTATATGTTGTGTTATGCTGCCACCTAGTGATGCAAATCTATTTTTCCAGCCTGTAAAGGGTGTGGCTGGAGAGGAGGGTCTGAGGCAGTTCCCATGAGGCTTTGCAGCAGAAAGTTGTAGAGGAGTCGGTTCCAGGAGAGGAACGAGGGAAGACAGCCTGTGAGGAGAGCTGAGATAATACTGGGCCTCACAGCATATTTAGTTCAGAAAGCTTCTGGCCTGAACTAGAAATTAATACAGGGAAACAAACCTGCGTAAAGAGAAGGAAAGCAAGAGAGAAGAAAGTTTATTTTGCTGCTTGCAGATAGGAAACTGTCTCAGCCTGACTCATCCGGTCTGCCCTAGCTGGATAATAACTTCTATGTGGAGCCAAGCTGCAGCCTGCAATCTTCCAGTAAAGAAACTGTGAGTTATTATTATACCAAGTTACATCACCGTCTCCTGCGTGTTACTCTGCACTGCACCCACTAACAACAAGGGCACCCCATATCCCATCCACCAGGAGACAGCACCACAGGGTGTGCCCCAGGGGGAATCAACAACTACCACCCATACATATGCAGATCCCCCTCCTTCACTGTGCCAGCTCCGCAGGAGTGTGAGAGGACTACAGCCACCGTGAGTACTACAACTCCCAACATTGGTCTCCGCACTTTCCCTCATCCCCATCGGGCTGTTGCACATAAATTGGCGTCACGAACAGGATTAACACACCTCTGTGCCTGCTAAAGAGACTTTATTGTTGCAAGAAATTATCACCAGCACATGTGGGGTTAAGCAGCCATCTTGGAAAGACTGTGTTTTACTTATGGAACTTGTGATGGAAATTGCTGTACTGACAGTGAATGTGATTAGAGACTTTTACATTGAATTGATCATTGTTTTAGCAGAAGAAAAGTGACATTAGAGACTGTTTACATTGAATTGTTTGCTGCATCACAACTGCTCTTAGTTCCACCCCCGCTCACTTGAAGGCGGGAAAGCAGAGAATCTGCCCAGCAACAGCAAGGAACCTCATGTTACAGACCACTACAGTGGAACCAAAGTTCCTACCTACTGTTGCAGTGGGGAAGGAGAAACAAGCCGGAACCACTGGAAGTAGATGGGCGCCGCCATCTTGAAAAGTACAGAATCTGAGTCACAGCGGCCGCTTATATTCCAAAAAGACAGAGAAAGAGGTTCCAGCTCCAAAACAGTGAGTACCGCTGAAAGTTTTTACAATTCAGCCCAAGTAAAGATGAACTTATCGCATCAGTGAGCAAAAATAAGAGACTTACTACACATTCTGCTACTGAGCATCTCGTTGCTAGGGGCAACGATAGGAATTTATATTAGAAATGTCTGACGACAGCGATAACGGCTCCCCCAGCCGAGGTGGATCACCCACAACCAGGCATATGATGACGCTGACCATGCCGTATTATTTTGGAGCACCCTGGCTCCCCCGCTACAAAGGTGAATCACATACCCTGAGAGAATTTAAAGAGAAAATGCTTGCTATGTTCCGGTTATATCCAGTGTCAACAGAACAGAAGGTGGAAATTCTCATTGGCCAGCTAGGGGGCGCTGCATTGAGAGAGGTAAAGTCATGGCCTCATGCAGAACGAAAGACAGTAGAACAGATTCTTGAAAGACTACTGGTCACCTTTAAAACCAGGACGGTATCAGAATTGAAAATGCGCTTCTTTAGCAAGAAACAACAGCCCGGTGAGTCCCTTAGAGACTATGCTTTATCCCTACAGGAGGCACTGAGGGCCGTTATAGAAGTGGACCCACGTGAAGCACAGAATGCAGATAACACACTGCGGGAGCAGTTTATTGAAGGAGCTGAAACAAAGTCTCTGAAAAGTCAACTAAAGATGCTGTCTGCTCAACATCCTGAAAGTACGTTCCTGGATTTTAAAGAATTGTCCATCAGAATCCTGGGGGTAGAACTCAACCAAGAATCAACCAAATTTGCTGTGTGTCTTGCTGACAGTTATGGAGATGCTAAACTCATGTGTCCTGTGTCGCCAGGAAATAATCTCATTGCTGCAAAGGGTGCACAAGTACAGATTCCAGATGCAGTGGCTGATTTAAAGGACCAAGTCGCAATCCTGACCAAGAGTTTGGAGAAGGTGTGTCATAAGCTTGAACAGTTAGAGATGCGTCCTCAGCCAGAGTGTGAATCCCCACAGCATAGGAGTCGTCCTACTGACAGTGCGAGCAAGGGATACTACAGGAGATCTGGAAGATTGCCTACAGACAGGTTTGATACTCATAGAAGGCCCATCTGCAGACACTGCCACAAAAGTGGTCATGTGGAGAGAGAGTGCTGGCGGTCAAAAGAACATCCCTCGGGTGGAAGAACACTAGGTCCAGAAGATCCAAATTGGCTGACCAGGTATGTCGGGCCCCATCCATTAGTCACCATCCACATTAATGGGGTACCCTTTACAGCTCTGCTGGACACTGGTTCGCAAGTCACCACCATACGGAAAGCCATGTTTGAGAAATACTGGAGCAGCGACCTATTGATGCAGCCACCAGAAGTTTGGCTGAATGTTATTGCAGGCAATGGTCAGACAGTACCCCTGCAAGGTTACTGGGAACCCACCGTTCAAGTGGGAGAGACTAACCTAACACAGCAAGGTGTGATCGTAGTAAAGGTCCATGATGAAAACATGCCTCCAGTGGTGCTCGGAATGAACATCCTAAGGAATTGTTATGGGGAAATGCTAGATGCCCTACACCGATCCCTGCCAACAGCTTCACACTCTGCGCAGAAAGTAATCCAACAGACTATTCGTGTGCTGTGCGCTCAGCAGAAGTTTGCCAACGTCAGAGGAGAGATCTGCCGTGCCCGAATTAGAGATGCCCGTCCAGTGATCCTGAAACCCGGTACCGAAACCCTGCTGTGGTGCCATGCTCGCCCAGGGATACGAGGCCAAGATTACCAAGCCTTAGTAGAACCCCTCCATCTTGAAGAACATCCTATGGTGCTTGCTGCAAGAAGTCTAGTGACCGTTTCCCACGGAAAGGTACCCATCCGCCTCTTGAATCTGAGTGACATCCCTGTGGAATTAAAGAAATACTACTCTGTTGCCCAGTTATTACAGGTCACATTCCAAGACATTGTGGAAGTTTCAACAGTTGCTGCCCAACAGTCCACTCAAATACAGAGTACACAAGAAGAGAATTCCTCTACACCATGGTGGTCAGAAATTTGTGTTGGGGATATTGCCACGCCTGCTGAACAAATTGAAGGAGTATTGGAAGTCTCAAGAGAATACCATCAGGCCTTCAGTAAACATCCCCTGGATTTCGGGAAGACCAGCATAATGAAGCACAATATCCCAACTGGCTCTCATCCTCCAATTGAAGAGAGATACCGGCCCATACCACCCACTATGTACCAACCTGTCAAGAAGATGATAAAAGAAATGAAGGATGCCAAGGTGATTCGGGACAGTCACAGCCCTTGGGCTGCACCTATTGTCTTAGTCAAAAAGAAAGATGGCAAGATGCGATTCTGCGTAGACTACCGGAAAATTAACAATATAACCCACAAAGATGCCTATCCTCTACCACGCATAGAAGAGTCCTTGACTGCTTTGGGAAAAGCTGCTTATTTCTCCACCCTGGATTTGACAAGTGGGTACTGGCAGGTACCTATGGCCCCAGAAGACATTGAGAAGACAGCATTTACCACTCCCATGGGCCTATTTGAATTCAATTGCATGCCCTTTGGACTCTGTAACGCACCTGGAACTTTTCAGAGGTTGATGGAGCGCTGTCTGGGCCACAAGAACTTTGAGACTGTTCTGCTGTATTTGGATGACGTGATCATCTACTCTAAGTCCTATGAAGACCACCTACAACATCTGGCTGAGGTCTTCCAGGTTCTCATTAAGCATGGTCTCAAGGTGAAACCCTCCAAGTGCCATCTGCTGAAGCCACAAGTCAACTACTTGGGACACGTTGTTAGCTCTGAGGGTGTGATGCCTGACCCAGAAAAGATTGCTGTTGTGAAGGATTGGCCTACTCCCACCACAGTAAAAGAGGTGAGAAGTTTCCTGGGATTCGCAGGTTATTACAGGCGCTTTATACCCTATTTCGCCCAGATTGCAGAGCCTCTACAAGAGCTTCTTAGAGGACACTCAAAGGAACATCTGAAAAGACCAATTCCTATTGAATGGACTGAGGATCAAGAGATTGCCTTCCAGCTGCTGAAACAGAAGCTGATTGAGCCACCCATCCTTGGTTATCCAGACTACAGTCAACCTTTCTGCCTCTACACGGATGCCAGCAAGAAAGGTCTTGGAGCCATCCTGACCCAAATGCAAGAGGGAAGAGAACGGGTAATAGCCTTTGGCAGCCGAGGGCTTAAAGGGACTGAACGAAATGACCAAAATTACAGCTCGTTCAAATTGGAGTTCCTCGCGTTAGTGTAGGCTGTAACCGAGAAGTACAAAGACTACCTCGCGGCAACACCATTCGTAGTCTACACAGACAACAACCCCCTTGCACATCTGAACACAGCCAGGCTGGGAGCCCTAGAGCAAAGGTGGGCATCTCGTCTTGCAAACTACGACTTCGTGGTCAGGTACAGAACCGGCAAATCCAATGAGAATGCGGACGCATTATCCCGCCTGCCAACCGATGAAGTACCTGCTCAGAATGAAGAAGACTGGGAAGAAGTAGAAATGCCATCCTTCTACAACCGCTTCACCCAGCAGAACACAATCACCATAATGGAGAAAGGACTTTGCTCCCAGCAACAGAGTTCAGAATCACTCCAAGAAAAGGAGCAATGGATTAAACTTCAAGCAGAGAGTCGGGTGATGGGAGAGCTGCAAGATTTTCTCGTCAGTAGAAGAGTACCTGAGAGACTTCGTCGTGGCAATGTAGACCCTGAATTAATCCGTCTCTGGAGACAGAGGAGACGACTCTTCATAAAAAAAGGTCTGATGCTACGCAGCACTCTGGATCCCATCACTGGTGACCGTCTACATCAAGTAGTAGTACCCCGTCGAGATGCAAGAACAGTACTAGAAGCCTACCATGACAGATCGGGACACTTCGGTGTACAAAAAACAGAAGCCACAGTCCGCAGACGCTTCTATTGGGTAGGAATGCGTGAAGATATTGAGAATTGGTGTAGAGAGTGTCAAGCTTGTGTTCTAAGCAGAGGTGAAAAACATGATCAGAAGGCTCCATTACATCCCATCGTAAGTCACCGACCTTTGGAGATCGTGGCCATAGATCATGTCAAATTTGAGCCTAGCAGATCTGGATACACATATGCAATGACCATCATCGACCACTACACCAAGTTTGCGGTTGCAGTACCTGTCCGAGACTTGACAGCCAAAACCACTGCCGCTGTTTTCTGGAGATACTTCATGCTACCCTATGGATGTCCTGAGAAGATCCTGACTGACAGAGGGTCAGCATTTGAATCTCAGCTATTCCAAGAACTGTGTTCTCTCTACAGTTGTCAGAAGCTCCGTACAACAGCTTACCACCCACAAGGCAATGGCCCCTGTGAAAAGATGAACCAGACGCTTATAGAGATGCTGAGGACTGTGCCATCTCACAGGAGGACTAATTGGCCAACCCTGCTACCAGAGTTAGTTTACATGTACAACAACACTGTACACTGTTCCACTGGGTACACTCCCTACTACCTCATGTTTGGTCGTCAGGGCAAATTACCAGCTGACTTAGACCTGGATGTGTCAGTGCCTGATGCCATCAACCCGTTGCCACGAACCGATTGGGTGAGTGACCACCAGAGACGTCTGGCTGATGCCAACAAAATTGTTGAAAGTCGAATGGAGGAAGCCCGCAAGAAGCAACAAATGGACTTTGACTTGCATGCTAGAGCCGAGCCTTTTAAGATTGGTGATCATGTTTGGCTCAAGAATAATCACAGAACGAGCAAACTGGACACCAAGTGGGAAACAGAACCGTACACCATCAAAGCCATCCCATATCCTGACACAGCCGTGTACGAAATAGTGAAAGAAGGCCGAGCACCTCAAGTAGTCCATCGTAACAGAATTAAATTGTGTCAAAAAGAGTTTGTTCCTGCAGAGGCTGAAATCGTTGAGAAACCTCCTGTTGTTGAGAAACTTTTACCGTCACCAGAGACACAGATGCCTGATTTTTCTCCTTTGGATTGGTTCTTTGGGCCTTTAATTTCCTTCATTGTCCCTGACAAAAGTGTTCCGGATCAAGTTGAGACTCCAATAACATCACAGCCAGGGTCTTCAGCCAGCCCAGAGCAACAGATGAACCCAGAACCAGCTTTCTTCGAGGAAGAACCTATTAGAAGACCAGAGAGGAGCACCAGGGGTAAATTACCCGCCAGGTATCTCGACTAACTGTTTCATCATAGAATTGAAAATTTTCTCTACCTCATATTTTTTTACTTGAACATTGAATGACTTTGCTATATTTACCCAAGTTATTCTGTGCCGAACTTTTGGACACTGTCCCGGTTGGGTTACGAACTCTTGTACCCCACAAGTTTATATGAGGAATCCACATCCCTGTTCCCCAACAGTTGATACAGGAACTTTACATTGAACAAGAGTCGTCGCCCATATTCCTTATTCTAGTGCCTTAAAGGACTGATGAGACTCTTCGTGAAAGTAATATATTGAACTGTTTTAATATATGCTTGATATGTGCCTGACTTTTCCATTCCTAGGGTTGCAGTTCCTCCATCGTTGCAGACGCCGAGGACGGCTTTTGTTAAAGCAGGGGTGTATGTAGTGTCCTGACAATACCATAGAGGAGTATTGTTTACATTGTAATGCATTGAACATAATGTTATATGTTGTGTTATGCTGCCACCTAGTGATGCAAATCTATTTTTCCAGCCTGTAAAGGGTGTGGCTGGAGAGGAGGGTCTGAGGCAGTTCCCATGAGGCTTTGCAGCAGAAAGTTGTAGAGGAGTCGGTTCCAGGAGAGGAACGAGGGAAGACAGCCTGTGAGGAGAGCTGAGATAATACTGGGCCTCACAGCATATTTAGTTCAGAAAGCTTCTGGCCTGAACTAGAAATTAATACAGGGAAACAAACCTGCGTAAAGAGAAGGAAAGCAAGAGAGAAGAAAGTTTATTTTGCTGCTTGCAGATAGGAAACTGTCTCAGCCTGACTCATCCGGTCTGCCCTAGCTGGATAATAACTTCTATGTGGAGCCAAGCTGCAGCCTGCAATCTTCCAGTAAAGAAACTGTGAGTTATTATTATACCAAGTTACATAACCGTCTCCTGCGTGTTAATCTGCACTGCACCCACTAACAACAAGGGCACCCCATATCCCATCCACCAGGAGACAGCACCACAGGGTGTGCCCCAGGGGGAATCAACAACTACCACCCATACATATGCAGATCCCCCTCCTTCACTGTGCCAGCTCCGCAGGAGTGTGAGAGGACTACAGCCACCGTGAGTACTACAACTCCCAACATTGGTCTCCGCACTTTCCCTCATCCCCATCGGGCTGTTGCACATCCTTAGAAAGCTCTTTGGTCTTGCCCATGTTGTAGAGGTTAGAGTCAGACTGATTAATTGAGTCTGTGGACAGGAGTCTTTTATACAGGTGAACATGTAAGACAGCTTTCTTTAATGCAGGCACCAAGTTGATTTGGAGCGTGTAACTGGTCTGGAGGAGGCTGAACTCTTAATGGTTGGTAGGGGATCAAATACTTATTTCTCTGTGCACAATGCAAATAAATATATATAATTTTGACTATGTGATTTTCTGTTTTTTTTTTTTTTTATATATATATAATCTATCTCTCACTGGTAAAATTAACCTAGCCTAAAAATTCTAGACTGTTCATGTGTTTGACAGTGGGCAAACTTACAAAATCAGCAAGGGATCAAATACTTATTTCCTTCACTGTATTTGCCATAACATTTTCTGCTACTGTATAACCTCTTTAAATTCACTACTTATCATACCTAATAGACATTATATGATTACCTTGTTGTGTATCAAATCCTTATATGTTCTCTACACACGTTTTATTTATTTTTTCTTAGAGGGTTGATAGTGGTTTATAACCTGATTCTACTCCTAGACAGCATCAATATCATATTTTTTTTTGTGTGAAACTGACACTGTGGACAATCCTTTCTTATTAGAATGGTCCCTTGACAATAAGCTGATCACAAACTGTCATCCCTGCTGGGACCTCCAGCGATCAGCTGTAATCTATGGGTAAACCTTGCATTACGTGTTCCATTCCCCTGTAGTAGCACCACAGGGGAAATTAAGCATTTACACAATGCCAATTAATATCAATGGGTTGTCTGTGTAATACAGAAAAAGGTCCTCTAGTGCAAGAAATGCTCTTGGTAATCGTTTTCTACTCTGGCCAAGAGATGAGGATCCTGAACAGAGGTTCGCCCTCCATTAAAGAGTATCTGTTGGTAGTTTATTAATGCCCTATCTCCTCACTAATCTAATAGGCGCTATGATGCTGATAACTACAGTGTAATTTTTTTTCAAAAATGTTTATTATGTGCAAAGTTATAAGCATTTTTCTAAATATGGTAATTTGGCTATAATAGCCAAATAGGAGGTTACTCTTTCTTTTCACTCTGGGCAGTGTAATGTTTTCTGTATGACGCTGTCCAATCATCATACAGCTTCTTCCCCTTCCCTGCCCAGCAACACAGCCTGATCATATAGTATACAGCTTCCATTCCCAACTGTGTTTTCAACTGATGATATCTCCGGTTGTTTCACAGCTGGCAATCCTGGTGTCATATGAAAGATTAGAATCATCTTTCATATGCCAGAACCACTGTTCTAGGTGGTCCACAGCCCGAGATACGGTTGTTTGAAGTGATCCCCTTCCCTCTAGACTGTCTCTCATACTGTGTGAAGCAGCTTCATGCTAATTGGACATTGTCAGAGGCTGTGAGGTAGCTCCACCTCAGGAGAATCGCTGGTGTTGACACCCATTTGTCAAGTATAGCCTCATTTGCTTATTTAGAAAAAAGCTCATAACTTTTAAAATAACAAACATTTTGGGACACAATTTTCACCAGCATTATCAGTGTGACAGGAGATAGGACATTACTAAACTAGTGACAAATCCTCTTTAAGTCAAAATTTCCCTATAGGGTATATGAAAATGTTTTTTTAAAAACATTTAGGCTACAGTCTAGACCAGGGGTCTCAAGCCCCTGGGGCTGTCATCTGCGGCCCGCGGGACACAGAGCTGCTAGTATCGGCTCTGCTCCGAGACTCTGGAATTCCCTGACATCGCTGTCCACATATGAACAGTGATGTCTGGGGCTTCCCCAGAGCCAGAGTCCCGGACAGAGCGCTAGTACAGGCTCTGCTCCGGGACTCTGTGGAATTCCCTGACATCGCTGTCAACTTATGGACAGTGTGTCAGGGTCTTCCCCAGAGAGGAGTCCCGGGCAGAGCGCTAGTATCGGCTCTGCTCCAGGACTCTGTGGAATTCCCTGACATCGCTGCCCATATATGGACAGTGTGTCTTGGTCTTCCCCAGAGCGGAGTCCCGGGCAGAGTGCTAGTATCGGCTCTGCTCCGGGACTCTGTGGAATTCCCTGACATCGCTGCCCATATATGGACAGTGTGTCAGGGTCTTCCCCAGAGCGGAGTCCTGGGCAGAGCGCTAGTATCGGCTCTGCTCCGGGACTCTGTGGAATTCCCTGACATCGCTGTCAACATATGGACAGTGTGTCAGGGTCTTCCCCAGAGAGAAGTCCCGGGCAGAGCGCTAGTATCGGCTCTGATCCGGGACTCTGTGGAATTCCCTGACATCGCCGCCCATATATGGACAGTGTGTCTGGGTCTTCCCCAGAGCCGGATTCCCGTGCAGAGCGCTAGTATAGGCTCTGCTCCGGGACTCTGTGGAATTCCCTGACATCGCTGCCCATATATGGACAGTCTGTCAGGGTCTTCCCCAGAGCGGAGTCCCGGGCAGAGCGCTAGTATCGGCTCTGCTCCGGGACTCTGTGGAATTCCCTGACATTGCTGCCTATATATGGACAGTGTGTCAGGGTCTTCCCCAGAGCGGAGTCCCGGGCAGAGCGCTAGTATCGGCTCTGCTCCGGGACTTTGTGGAACTCCCTGACATCGCTGTCCATGTTTGGACACACGATGTCTGGGGCTTCCCCAGAGCCTGAGTCCCGTGCAAAGCGCTAGTATAGGCTCTGCTCCGGGACTCTGTGGAATTCCCTGACATCGCTGTCCATATATGGACAGTGTGTCAGGGTCTTCCCCAGAGCGGAGTCCCGGGCAGAGCGCTAGTATAGGCTCTGCTCTGGGGAAGCCTCTGACATTGCTGTCCATACATCGACAATGATGTCAGGGGCTTCCCCAGAGCAGGAGTCCCAGTGATGTCAAGAGCACAGCTGGAGTCCCAGGAAGAGCCTACTAGCGCTCTGCCCGGGACTCCAGCTCTGGGGTTGCCCCTGACATCTCTGTCCATATATATAGATCCCAGGCTGCACGCACAACTCTACTATTATATCATGTACTTTACTCCAGTCACATCCAGAGCTGCAGTCACCACTCTACTGTAACATCATGTACTATACTCCAGAGACATCCACAGCTACACTCACAATTCTACTGCAAGATCAGTATTTGCAGATGCAAACATCTTGTCTTATACTCCAAACAAATCCAGAGCTCCAGTCACAACTCTACTATTATATTTTGTGCTATACTCCAGTCACATCCAGAGCTGCAGTCACAACTCTACTGTAACATCATGTCTTATACTCCAGCCACATCCAGAGCTGCAGTCATAACTCTACTGTAACATCATGTCCTATACTCCAGTCACATCCAGTGCTGAAGTCACAACTGTACTGTAACATCAGGTCCCATACTCCAAACAAATCCAGAGCTGCAGTCACAACTCTACTGTAGTTCGAGTGCTAGAAGCGCCTCTGCTCCGGGACTCCAGCTCTGGGCAAGACCCTGACATCACTGTGGCAGCATCAGCGGAGGGCACTGTGGCAGCATCAGCGGAGGGCACTGTGGCAGCATTAGCGGAGGGCACTGTGGCAGCATCTGGGGAGGGCACTGTGGCAGCATCTGCGGAGGGCACTGTGGCAGCATCTGCGGAGGGCACTGTGGCAGCATCTACAGAGGGCACTGTGGCCTTATCTAGGGGTGTATTGCATTATCTACAGAGGTCACTGCGGCAGCATCTACAGAGGACTCTGCGGCAGCATCCACCGAGGGCACTGCAGCAGCATCCACCGAGGGCACTGCGGCAACATCCACCGAGGGCAATGCGGCAGCATCCACAGAGGGCAATGCGGCAACATCCACAGAGGACTCTGCGGCAGCATCCACAGAGGACACTGCGGCAGAATCCACCGAGGGCACTGCGGCAGCATCCACCGAGGGCACTGCGGCAGCATCCACCGAGGGCACTGCGGAAACATCCATCAAGGGCACTGCGGCAGCATCCACTGAGGGCACTGTGGCACTATCTAAAAAGGGGCTGCCCAATCTTGACATGTGTTTCTGCCAAACGCTGCCAACTGAGCTGCCGGACTGCATTTAGCGACACTTAAACTGGAAAGCTGGATTGTTGAAATAAGCACGTGGAGAAATATCTCAAATTTTAAACCTAGCGCTATTATTATAGTAATGTAGTATTATTATTATAGTAATATAGTGTTATTGTAGTTCAAATAACTAATTGATTGATAATTTTGTATTGTATCAAATTTGAAAGTAATGCGGCCCGTCAACTTCCCATTTTTTCTATATGCGGCCCACTTACCCGGCCGAGTTTGAGACCCCTGTTCTAGACCCTTTAATACATTTTGAGTATCAATTTTACTGTTGCCTCCCAACAACCATATCAAAACCTAAATAATGGTTATATTTTGCCACCCAGGACAAAAGGGCCTGGTGCTTGGTTCCTTCTCCACAATGTTTTCATGAACTCTGTTTCCTAACAATGCAGCTCATCTATAGAGTTCTTGTCACCCAATAGGAAAAAGGGATGGTCCCAAACAGGGGTGGCTTCCCTCTCTTTGAAGGCCTTATTGTAAAGGATTTGCCAGACACAGCTTGTGTGTCAACGCCCCTGGTTAATCAGTCTGCATCTGCTCCTAGGTCTGATACAGTCTGCATCTGCTACCACTCAGGCTGGTAAGCTGAGGAGTGGGAGAACCTATCACAGCCTGGCCAGAGGGTTCTAGCTCCCGCCCTTGGTCTATTTATACCTTCATTTCCTGCTCCTCCTTTGCTTGTTATTCTGTCCTGTTTCCTGGCTCTGCTGTTCTGCTAGTACTATTGACCTCTGCTTTAGATTGACCCTGGCTTTACTGACTACGCTCCTGCTCTGCGTTTGGTACCTCGTTCACTCCTGGTTTGACTCGGCTCATTTACTACTCGTGTTGCTCAAGGTGTTGCCGTGGGCAACTGCCCCATTTCCCTTAGCTTCTGTGTACCCTTGTCTGTTTGTCTGTTGTTCACGTATTGAGCGTAGGGACCGTCGCCCTGTTGTACGCCGTCGCCTAGGATGGGTCGTGCAAGTAGGCGGGGACTGAGTGGCGGCTAGATTAGGGCTCACCTGTCTGTCTCCCTACCCCGGCCATTACACTTATAGCCTCTGCATGGGCTGCCTGAATGGTACATAAACCCTAGAGTAGATTTACATATATACTGTTTTCCATATGTAGAATCTGATTTTCTAGCATATATCATGTTGACAGCTTGTCAACCACATGGAGAAATTCATATTAAATGATGACCACCATTAGATATTTATCCAAATGCATTTAAAAAAAATAATATATTTTAATTCTAACCATTATTAATACAATCATTATGCAATGTTCATAAATAACAAGAGAAATACACTTGAGTATAAATAATATATATAATAGTTAACAAGGATAACGTGCAGAATTCATGGCAGTAGAAGTTACTTTTTTTGGAACCCTCCCCCCATAAAAAATGAGTTGCTTTAAGTAGTTATGTCTCAATAAGGCTTTTTGAAAGAAAACAATAGTAATAGTAAAAGTAATACAGCACCAATAGAGATCTTGAGGGCCCTTGATATACCCCTGTGTGCCTCCAATTTCATATGGAAGTCATATGGAAGTTTTTTCTTACCAATTCAGATGGAAGTGATAGAAAAAATGATGGTATGTTCCCCCGAATGTCACATACTCATCTAGCCCCGCCTCAGAGATATCTTTCCATGCCAGCTGCCAATGCAATGAGCCCCTGGCTTTCTGACTTCGTTATGTCTCACCCCTGGTACCCTATATGTCTCCGCCTGACTCCCATTGCCAACTTCTGAATTGCCTCATCTCGCTTCATCCCTATTCGTGTTACCGTTCCTGGTGCGTTTATATAGACTTCTGTTTGAAGTCAATTGCTCATAGCAATTGTATCTCCAATCCCTCTTATTTTTAGTCTGGTCCCCTATCAGCTAACATTATCCAGAGAAAAATAATCACTGAACTAGTTATAGGCACCTTAGTACCTTGTTCCTAACCAAAGTCCCTGGAAAGGGGTGTGCCCTCTGGTCGGCCCTTTCCCTGGATATTGTAGATATTAGATCATTACAGCATGCCATATTGCAAAGGTTTTACAAAACTTTATTACAAAGCAGTCGTACAGGGGTTTCTGTGATACTAGTAACTTAATGATATTCTAATAATGCTTCTAGGAAAGAATATCTCCAAAGTACAACATCTCATGGAACATGGCATAATATTTTACCTTTCAGATTTCGACAAAAAAAACAAAAAACTATGTATTTTTCAATATAATATCAGGTACAGCATGTCGCCATAGACATAATATTAATCCATAGTGACTACATGTAATGCTATACAAATTCCATGCACGTATGTGCATGAGGCCAGAGGCTCTGTCACCAGATTCTCAAATCCCTATCTCCTATTGCATGTGATCGGCGCTGCAATGTAGATAACAGTAACGTTTTCGTTTTTTTTTAAATGTTCATTTTTGGCCAAGTTATGAGCTATTTTATATATATGCAAATGAGGTTTGAAATGGACAACTGGGCGTTTTTTTTTCGTTATGTCCAACTGGGAGTGTATTGTGTTTTTAACTGGGCGTGTTTACCTGTATGACGCTGACCAATCAGTGACCAGTCAGCATCATACACTCCTCTACATTCATTTACACAGCAGCGATGTGCAGCCACATAAACAGAGATTAACGTTAATCAAGTGTCCTGATAATGAATACACATGAAATCCAGCCTGGACGTCATGTGTACTCAGAATCCTGACACTTCTGAATCTTTTCTTTGAGATTTCTAGCAAGGGAAACGAAATCTCATTTACCTCCGTAATCTCGCGAGATTTCGTTTCCCTTGCTAGAAATCTCAAAGAAAAGAGTCAGAAGTGTCAGGATTCTGAATACACATGACGTCCAGGCTGGATTTCATGTGTATTCATTATCAGGACACTTGATTAACGTTAATCTCTGTTTATGTGGCTGCACATCGCTGCTGTGTAAATAAATGTAGAGGAGTGTATGATGCTGACTGGTCACTGATTGGTCAGTGACATACACTTAAACACGCCCAGTTAAAAACACAATACACGCCCAGTTGGACATAACGAAAAAAAAACACGCCCAGTTGTCCATTTCAAACCTCATTTGCATATATATATAAAATAGCTCATAACTTGGCCAAAAATGAACGTTTAAAAAAAATAATAATGTTACTGTTATCTACATTGCAGCGCCGATCACATGCAATAGGAAATAGGGGTTTGAGAATCTGGTGACAGAGCCTCTTTAAACAAAATGTGTTAAATAAAATCCTATTATTATAACTCATTGAAATTATTCACAGTGCATTTCTGCTATTTTTAAGAAGAAGGTATGAAAATGTAAGCATGCCGGACCTTAAGCACCATGGTAAGCACAGAGAAAACAAATAAAAACACTGTACAAGTTTATCAATAAGACTAAACAGATATATTCATATGAGCGGAGCAGAAGACATGCCCTAATGCAGCATAAAATATAAAATATGATAAGTATGGGGTAACTCAAATAAAGAGGAGAATGCAAAAGAGTCGATCTATGCCAAAAGCCTGAAAATGGCATGACCATGTGCCTTATTACATTATAACATACGCACTGGTTTATATCAACAAATCACACAATGCCTAATATCTGGAAGGTTCCTCATTACTGTGAGAATTGAGGGGGCATTAAATCTCAATCTGTGGTTTGTGCTGACAAGATCTCCTATCAAACAGTGGAGGAAAACACATATGCAGAACGGAAAACAAATATGATGTAGCAACTGTTTTTTTTTGTTTTTTTTAATAGCTGTGCTATAGCCTCCAAAATAACACATGGGATATCACAGGGTGCTCCCTGTATTCACTAACACAGTATAGTACATTGAAGCAGGTAATGGCTATTATCTCAAGCTGGCCATACACATGACAGAAAAATTGTCTGAAGCCACCAATATCGACAGGATCAGCCAAAGATCTCATGTGTATGAGGGTCTGCCAAATTATATTTGGGGATGTTGGGGGAAAAAGGGATCGGGCATGTTTTATTTCAACATGCCCGGTCCTTTGTTCCCAAGGGAAACCAGTAGGCTAAGTGTCTGGTAGATGCTTATTCCCCTCTTACTATCGATATAAACATGCATGCTCAGCCACGCCAAGCATGGGTTTGCAGAAATTTGACGTCAGACGAACAAGCTTGTTTGAGCAACAACTATCTCGTGTATGGCCGG
Organism: Rhinoderma darwinii; assembly: GCF_050947455.1. Lineage (NCBI taxonomy): Eukaryota > Metazoa > Chordata > Amphibia > Anura > Rhinodermatidae > Rhinoderma > Rhinoderma darwinii. Next base: position 424,362,743 of record NC_134687.1, read on the forward strand.
AATATATGTTGGTGGAATCTACTGATCTAATGTCTATGGTGGGCCATAGGCAATAGGTTGCTAGCCGATCACACCCAAATTGGCTGCTCTGCCTAAACTATCTTTTATTTATGGCTTGCTTAAAACTATGGCTTGCTAAAGACTTAAAAAATTTATCTTAAAGGGAAGTTTTCGATGTAAAATTTTATCATGACTGGAGTTTTTGTAACAATAAGTCAACAATTGCTTAAATAGTATTTCTTGAATTTAATGCTGTAATGTTCATCTTTCAATACCATTTTATAATTTAAATACATGATCTACAGTATATAAAAAGTTGAGTAACATTGCAAATACATTAAATTACTTATCCTGCAATGAGTTACAGACTGCATTTTTAAAAAGATCTGTATTTACAATTCTGGCTTCAGAGCTGAAATCTCCCACTATTCCGTGATAGTTCAATTTATGCACATAGCTTGCCCTGGTCATTTGCTTTCTGGGAAGGTGCATCCTTACACAAGGTACTGTATAGTCATCTGATGTAGGAATAACAAATTGTCTCACTGCATTATAGGAGTTCAGTTAAGCTGCTGTGAATTGTGAGTACAGCTCTGCAGTATAATACAGGATTTAACTCAAGATCAGTACATGATCAGCAATACAGTGAATTCACAAAGTTAGTCACGTTTTAATAAGATGCCTGTGGCTTACCCTCTACCAGTCAACAGGCATCAGATGTTTTTTTTGACAGGCTATAGTTGGATCCCATTCAATTTGCTGCCTGCTAAAAGATACTTGAGAAAAACACAGTGGATTTTCAGATTGCATTAGCAGCTAATGGGAGTTATTATGGCAATCATTTATTAGGTAGTTGTCATTTAAGAAATGTCTCAATATCTTCTGCAAAGTATCTCCATATCATGGCCAGTCATTTCCTGCACCATATTTACTGAGCAGTTTTTTGGAAAGTGCCGCAAAAATAAAGAGGTCTTTTTTTGGGCATGTTTAGATTACAGAGGGGGTATCTCACTTGACAACCCCCTTTTATATTTAACCCTGAAAGCCATGTCGAATGCACCTCTTCGAAACTGCTCCACCCAATGTTTACTGATTCCAATTAGTAGCCCTGTAATGCTTCCCCTATGTAACTGCAGATTAAACTAGCATAAGGCCAAATTCACAGGAGCAGTTTGTTGCAGTTTTTGATGGGTTGTTTTTGGTTTTTTTTAAATAAAGCCAAACAAGACATTTAAAAAAAAAATTAATCCCGATTTTGGTGAAAAAGACGCATAAATAACTGGCCTAGCCTAAACATTGAAATTCCAGTAACAGCTTAACCGTTTGGGACTACCAACAGTGAAATCCCCAGTAATTTACAATATAAGATGGGCATGTCAAATGCAAGAATAACTTTTTTGACATAAAGGGAAAAAACCTTTACCCTGATATAATAATGATTTTATTAGTATACTAGTGTTTCAAAGAGACAAGATTCATTTATACACTACATGTCCAAAAGTATTATTGAGTTTAGGTGTTTCAGCTAAACCCATTGCAAACAGGTGCATAAAATCAAGCACACAGCAATCTCTATATTAAAACATTACTAGTAATATGGGTCGTATGGTCATAGGATGCCACCTTTGCCAGTTTGTGAAATTTATGATCTGCTAGATCTTCCCCAGTCAACTGTAAGTGCTATTATTGTGAAGTGAAAGTATCCAGGAGTAACAACAGCTCAGCCTTAAAGATATAGACAATGCAAACTCACAGAATGAGTTTGCTAAGAGTTGAACAGTGGTGGAGCAGAGAGCTATTGGGTCCCTGCCCCAGCTTTTACTTTCATAGGCCACTGTATTATTTTGGCCTACGACCTATGAGATACCAGGAGCATGCTGATGACGTCACTGCATTCTGCCACCTGGGTCGGGCTTCTGAACGCATAGAGAGCAAGAAGTCCCAACTTGTAATCAGAACGGACGAGCGGGGTTAGGTGAATGTATGTTTTTTTTTCTTTCAGAAGTTTAAAGAAACACTATTAATGGGGGGGGGGGGCATTACTATAGGACATAAGAAAGCTGACTGGGGTCATAAAAGGGGGCATTATTACTGAGTGAGGGCATAAAATAGGGCATTAATACTAAGGGCATTAAAGCAGGCATCAGGGCCAGCTCCAGGTTTATGTGGGCCCTTGGGCTACACAGACTTAGTAGGCACCTTTGCGGGGGAACTCACGGCGGAGGTAAAATGACAGAAAACATCACTTTGTGCCCCCATATAGACGTTAGGCCCTGTTTATGCCCCCATATAGAAGTTAGTACCCCCATAAATGTAGTGCCATTTGTAGATAGTGTAACACAGCCCCCCTCCCAGGTAGTGCCACACTACCCCCTCCTCCCAGGTAGTGCCACACAGCCCCCCTCCCAGATAGTGCTACACAGCCCCCTCCTCCCAGGTAGTGCCACACAGCCCTCCTCCCATGTAGTGCCACACAGCCCCCCTTCCTGATAGTGCCACACAGCCCCCCTTCCTGGTAGTGCCACACAGCCCCCTCCCTGGTAGTGTCACACAAACCCCCTCCCTGGTAGTGCCACACAGCCCCCCTTTCTGAAGGTAGCGCCTTTGGGGCTCCTTCTAGGAGTGGAATCCCCAGCCAGAGCATTGCCAACGCTGTGGCTGGGGATTCCTTATATTCCATATATGGACAGTGTTGTCAGGGGCAACCCCAGAGCCATAGTTCCAGGCAGAGCACTACTAGCTCTCTGCCTGGGACTCCTGCTCTGCTCCTGACATCACTGTCCATATATGGATAGTGATGTCCAGAGCAGAGCTGAAGTCCCGGACAGTGATGTCAGGAGGAGAGGAGTCCCAGGCAGAGCGCTAGAAGCGGCTCTGCTCCAGTACTCCGGCACCGGGGAAGCCCCTGACATCACTGTCCATATATGGATAGTGATGTCAGGGGCAACCCCAGAGACAAAGTCCTGGGCAGAGAGCTACTAGCACTCTGCCTGGGACATTGCTCTGCTCCTGACATCTTTGTCCATATTTGGACAGTGATGTCAGGGGCTTCCCCAGAGAAGGAGTCCCAGAACAGAGCCGCTTCTAGCGATCCGCCTGGGACTCCTTCTCTCCTCCTGACATTACTGTCCATATATGGACAGTGATGTCTGGGGCTTCCCCAGAGCCGGAGTAACGGACACTATTAACTACTAGCACTCTGCCTGGGAGTTTTTAGTGTAGTAAATGGCAGAGCAGGGAGATACATCCTAAGGACGCAGATACTATTGAATGTGGTGTTGCTACCACTGTAGCAACACCACCGCTGGCCAGGGATTCTACTCCTGGAGGAACCATGATGGCAGCGTAAGCACCCGAGTGGGCATCCCCCAACATTAGTGGGTCCTGGCACTTGCCCAAGTTCGTCGGGTGCGGACGCCGGCCCTGGCAGGCATTATTACTGACTAGGTGCATAAAAGTTAGTGTTAGTACTAAGTCAGGGGATACAAGGGGGCATGAGTACTAAGTGAAGGCATAAAAGGGGGCATGAGTACTAAGTGGGGGCATTTGTACTAAGTGGGGGCATAAAACAGAGCCGCTTCTATCGATCCGCCTGGGACTCCTTCTCTCCTCCTGAAATTACTGTCCATATATGGACAGTGATGTCTGGGGCTTCCCCAGAGCCGGAGTAACGGACACTATTAGCTACTAGCACTCTGCCTGGGAGTTTTTAGTGTAGTAAATGGCAGAGCAGGGAGATACATCCTAAGGACGCAGATACTATTGAATGTGGTGTTGCTACCACTGTAGCAACACCACCGCTGGCCGGGGATTCTACTCCTGGAGGAACCATGACGGCAGCGTAAGCACCCGAGTGGGCATCCCCCAACGTTAGTGTGTACTGGCACTTGCCCAAGTTCGTCGGATGCTGACGCCGGCCCTGGCAGGCATTATTACTGACTAGGTGCATAAAAGTGAGCGTTAGTACTAAGTCAGGGGATACAAGGGGGCATGAGTACTAAGTGAAGGCATAAATGGGGGCATGAGTACTTGAGTACTAAGTGGGGGCATTTGTACTAAGTGGGGGCATAAAAGAGGAGATCTTTAGTGACTCGGGCATAAAGAGGTTTTATTCCTGTGGAGGGGAGCACTAAAAGTGGCACTATCACTGGGTGGGGTCTATAGGGGGAACAAAAGGGTGGTATAATATTACTGTGTGGAGCACCAAGGGTGGCATTATTGCAAACTGCGGCACTATGGATGGGAAGTTGATGGGGAATACGTAGGGAGCGTGATGGAAAAACGAGGAGCCAAAGACATCTGTGTGTCAAATTCTGCAGAGATAACTGGTTGCCAGGAGAAGTTGTCATGGTGATCCTGGCCGGATGAAGAAGAAAAGGGAAAGTGAATGACTCCAATCAGAATCACCCGTGGCCGTGAGTTACTGGATGTATTTGTACTGTAATCACTTATATGCTATGCCAGGAGAACACTACCTGCTGGAATTTGGGTTAGGACCTTTATTTCCAGTAAAGGGTAATGGTAATGCTACACCTTACAAAGACATTCTGGACAAATGAATGCTTCCAACTTTGTGGCAAGATTTTGGGTTAGTACCTTTCTTGTTCCAGCATGACTGTTCATAAAGACATGGCTTGACAAATTTGGTGTGGAGGAACTTGAGTGCTCTCTTGGCCTCTAACCCATTGAACATTTTTTGGATGAATTGAAACACCAATTGCAATCCAGACCTGCTCATCCAACATCAGTGTCGGTCTTCACAAATGCTCTTTCGCTGAATGGGTAAAAATTCCCACATACCCCCTCCAAAATCTTGTGGAAAGCCTTCCCAGACGAGTGAAGGCTGTTATAGCTGCAAAAGGGGCCCATATCCATAATAATGTCTAAGGTTTTGGAACAGGATGTCAAACAAGCCTACATAGGTGCGCAGGTCAGATATCCACAAAATTTTGGCTATATATCTATATATATAGAATCTGCAAAAAAAAGAGAGCAGCACTCCAGTGGTCATAATATAAAAATAAAAATGTATTCACCCATAGAGAAAGGACGACGTTTTGACACTACCATAGAGTCATTTTCAAGCTTTGAAAATGTATATATATATATATATATATATATATATATATATATATTTTAAATACTTTGCAGGCAATGACTGCCTGAAGTCTGGAACCCATGGACACCGCCAAACGCTGGGTTTCCTCCTTTATGATTCTTTGCCAGGCTTTTACTGCAGCGGTCTTCAGTTGTTGCTTGTTTGTGGGTCTTTCTGCCTTAAGTTTTGTCTTAAGCAAGTGAAATGAATGCTCGAACGGGTTGAGATCTGGTGATTGACTTAGCCATTGCAGAATATTCAACTTCTTTGCCTTAAAAAACTCCTGGGTTGCTTTCACAGTATGATTTGGGTCATTTTCCATCTGTACTGTAAAGCGAAGTCCAATCAACCTTGCTGCATTTAGTTGAATCTGAGCAGAAAGTATATCCCTGAACACTTCAGAATTCATCTGGCTGCTTCTGCCTTCAGTCACATCATCAATAAACACTAGTGACCCAGTGCCTTTGGCAGCCATGCATGCCCATGTCACCACATTGCCTCCACCATGTTTTACAGAGGATGTGGAGTGCTTTGGATCATGAGCCGTTCCAAGCCTTCTCCATACTTTCTTCCTCCCATCATTCTGGTACAGGTTGATCTTAGTTTCATGCTGTTCCAGAACTGGGCTGGCTTCTTTAGATGTTGTTTGGCAAAGTCTAATCTGGCCTTTCTATTTTTGAGGCTGATTAAAGGGAATGTGTCGCTAGAATTTTTCTTTTTTTTTTTTAGTTAAACAATTATTATGTAAGTCATTAAACATTGTTGTAATTTTTTTTTTTCACAAGTCAGGAAATATTATAAATTAGGTTCTAATTTATAACATTTCCATGTGCTGGGCACTAGAGGGAGCAATTCCCAAAATTGCAGCATTGGCAATGTGGTAAAGCAACCTCATTGCTTTATGCTGCAAATTTGGGGTAGACACACTCGCTCTAGAGTCCTCACACAATGCCCCCTCCCTTATTCTGGCTAGTGCCAGGAGAAGGAGGGGGTTGAATCTTCAAACCTCCTACACTGTGTGCCGCCATTTTCTGAGCAAGTGCACAGTGTAGGAGGATTAGATACAGTGCTAATCACACAGTATAACACGAACATACACGAACGTAAAACACACATCACATACACGAACATTACTTACCTGCTCCTGCCGCCGCTGCCGCCTCCGCTCCTCTGCCTTGCGCCTTCGCTTCCCTGAACATGTGGCCGGAAGCCGCGACCGGAAGTCGTCATCTTACTGTGTGGCCGCGGCTTCCGGTCCACATGAAAATGGCGCTGGATTTCGCTCTGCCAAAGACCTTCCTTTTGGTCTGTATGGGAGCGGCGCATGCGCCGTTCCCACACAGACAGCGTACGCTGCAGTGAATGGAACGGCTCCCGTTCGCATTCCCTATGAGGATGTATGTGCCGTATTCCACCTCTGTATGTGTCGTTAATCATACAGAGATGAAAAAAAAATGGCAGTCCCTATAGAGAAGTAAAAGTAATAAAAAAGTAAAAAGTACAACACAAGAACACAAATAAATAAAAATTATTTTAATAACATACTAAAAGCAATATTATAAAAAAAAAATAATTCATGACACCTTCCCTTTAATGATTTTCACCTTGTTGTGAACCCTCTGTATTTGCTCTCATGAAGTCTTCACTTTATGGTAGACTTAGATACTGATGCACCTACTTCCGGGAGATTTTTCTTCACTTGGGTAGATGTTTTGAAGGAGCTTTTCTTCACCATGGAAAGGATTCCGCGATCATCCACCACTGTGGTCTTCCGCGAACGTTCAGGGCTTTTGGAGTTCACAAGTTCATCAGTGCGCTCTTTTTTTTCAAGAATGTACCAAACTGTTGATTTGGCCACTCCTCACATTTGTGCTATCTTTCTGTTGGATTTGTTAATTTTTTTCACCCTAACAATGGTCTGTTTCACTTGCATTGAGATTCTCTCTTTTAACCTCATGTTGTGGGTTCACAGCAACAGCTTCCAGATGCAAATGCCACACCTGCAATCAACTCCAGACCTTTTACCTGCTTAATTGATGATGGATTAACGAGGGAATAGCCCATGCAGCCCATTAAATAGCTTTTGAGATACTTGTCCAATTACCTTTGGTCCCTTGAAAAAGAGGCAGCTACACATTAAAGTGATGTCATTCCGAAACCCTTCCTCAAATTAGGATGTGAAGACCCTCAAATTAAAGCTGAGAGTCTGCACTTTAAGCCCATATTGACTATAGAACTGTATATTCAATATGTTTTGGCAAACAGCTAAAATGCCAAAACTTGTGTCACTGTCCAAATTATTCTGGACCTAACTGTATATATAATTTGGCCAAAGGTTAAAAAAAGCTAATATATACACTACCGTTTCCATGAAAACTCACACTTATATTTATCAAATGAGTTGTAAAATGACTAGAAAATATAGTCAAGACATTGACAAGGTTAGAGATAATGATTTTTATTTGAAATAATAATTTTCTCCTTCAAACTTTGCTTTAGTCAAATAATGCTCCATTTGCAGCAATTACAGCATTGCAGACCTTTGGCATTCCAGCTGTTAATTTGCTGAAGTAATCGGGAGAAATTTCACCCCATGCTTCCAGAAGCCCGTCCTACAAGTTGGATTGGCTTGATGGGCACTTCTTGCGTACCATACGGTCAAGCTGCTCCCACAACAGCTCTATGGGGTTGAGATCTGGTGACTGCGCTGGCCACTCCATTACAGATAGAATACCAGCTGCCTGCTTCTTCCCTAAATAATTCTTGCATAATTTGGAGGTGTGCTTTGGGTCATTGTCCTGTTGTAGGATGAAATTGGCTCCAATCAATCGCTGTCCACAGGGTATGGCATGGCATTGCAAATTGGAGTGATAGCCTTCCTTATTCAAAATCCCTTTTACCTTGTACAAATCTCCCACTTTACCAGCACCAAAGCAACCCCAGACCATCACATTACCTCCACCATGCTTGACAAATGGCGTCAGGCACTCTTCCAGCATCTTTTCAGTTGTTCTGCATCTCACAAATGTTCTTCTGTGTGATCCAAACACCTCAAACTTCGATTCGTCTGTCCATAACACTTTTTTCCAATCTTCCTCTGTCCAATGTCTGTGTGCTTTTGCCCATATTAATCTTTTCCTTTTATTAGCCAGTCTCAGATATAGCTTTTTCTTTGTCACTCTGCCCTGAAGGCCAGCATCCCGGAGTCGCCTCTTCACTGTAGACGTTGACACTGGCGTTTTGTGGGTACTATTTAATGAAGCTGCCAGTTGAGGACCGGTGAGGCATCTATTTCTCAAACTAGAGACTCTAATGTACTTGTCTTGTTGCTCAGTTGTGCAGCGGGGCCTCACACTTCTCTTTCTACTCTGGTTAGAGCCTGTGTGCTGTCCTCTGAAGGGAGTAGTACACACCGTTGTAGGAAATCTTCAGTTTCTTGGCAATTTCTCGCATGGAATAGCCTTCATTTCTAAGAACAAGAATAGACTGTCGAGTTTCGCATGAATGCTCTCTTTTTCTAGCCATTTTGAGAGTTTAATCGAACCCACAAATGTAATGCTCCAGATTCTCAACTAGCTCAAAGGAAGGGCAGTTTTATAGCTCCTCTAAACAGCAAAACTGTTTACAGCGGTGCTAACATAATTGCACAAGGGTTTTCAAGTGTTTTCTAATCATCCATTAGCCTTCTAACACAGTTAGCAAACACAATGTAACATTAGAACACCGGAGTGATGGTTGCTGGAAATGGGCCTCTATACACCTATGTAGATATTGCATTAAAAACCAGATGTTTGCAGCTAGAATAGTCATTTAGCACACTAACAATGTATAGAGTGTTTTTCTGATTAATTTAATGTTATCTTCATTGAAAAAAACTGTGCTTTTCTTTCAAAAATAAGGAAATTTCGAAGTGACGCTAAACTTTTGAACGGTCGTGTGTATATATATATATATATATATATATATATATATATATATATATACATATATATATATATATACATATATATATATATATATATATATATATATATATAAAAAATCAGATGGTGATATGTGTTAAGGTTAGACCTTAACTGTAGAAGAGGAAGAACCCTTGTTAGTGCATACCAAGTGCAATCCTATGTTGGTTGCTGACCCTTAGTGTTACTGGGAGACAGGTACAAATCTTTACCTAATCCCTGTGAAACACACAGAATCCTCAGTAATCTTCTATATAATCCTTTGCAGGAGATTTAATGGTGTTCCATATGCATATATGGACTTTCCCCTCCTTCGTGCTAGACTCATGTGAAAAGGCAGTACTCTACAGCCAACTCTAATGGTTTATGTTAGTCACATGTTTTCCATTTTCTGCTTTGGTGTTTGCTATTTGAATTTCCTAGCCCTCGAGCCTGTAAAGCCTTCTGTAAAACATGTCTCAAAGGAGCAGTACTTGAATGGTTGATTATGAATATAGCTTCTTTAACCCCTTCCCGACCACCCCACTTAGATTAACGAGCTGCAGCACTGGTCCTTGTGCCTGCAGCCCGTTAATCTACTTGTGCTCCTAAGGCTGGGTTCACACGACCATGTTACGTCCGTAATGGACGGAACGTATTTCGGCCGGAATTCCCGGACCGAACACAGTGCAGGGAGCCGGGCTCTTAGCATCATAGTTATGTACGACAACTGTCCCGTACTGTAATCATGTTTTCAGTACGGGACAGTTGTCCTGCAGTGAGGCAGGGACTCCTAGCACCGTACATAACTATGATGCTAGGAGCCCGGCTCCCTGCACTGTGTTCAGTCCGGGACTTGCGGCCGAAATACGTTCCGTCCATTACGGATGTAATGTGCTCGTGTGAATCCAGCCTAACAGAGCACACAGGCGCTCCCCGCAGCCTGGCATCTCCCAGTACAGGCTGCTACTAGCAGCCTTAGTACTGGGGGAAAACAACGGGTCGGATCACTGCGATTAACCCCTTAAAATTGGACAGTCAATAGCGACTGCCGCATTTAAGTTGTTACAACAATATTGGCTCCCTAACAAAGGCTTCCGGTCTGCCATCGATGTGAAACTGACAGGTATAATACCCTGCAATACATAAGTATTGCAGGGTATTATAACAACGATCCAACAATTAGATCTTCAAGTCCCTAGTGGGACTAAAAAAAAAAAAAAAGTTAAAAAAAGTTAAAAAATAATGTAAAAAAGTAACATTTCGAAATAATAAAATTAACAAAAAATCGCCATTTTTCCCTTATAAAGTCCTTTATTATTAGAAAAAATAAATAAACTATGCATAATTGGTATCGCCTCTTCCGTAACAGCCTGAACTATAAAAATATTATGTTATTTATCCCGCACAGTTACTGCCATAAAAAATATTAATAAAAAAACGATACCAGAATCACAATTTTTTGTCACTTCAGCTCCCAAAAAATTTAATAAATAGGGATCAAAAAGTCGCATGAAAAATGGTACCAATAAAAACTACAGTTTGTACCGCAAAAAACAAGCCCTCACACAACTTTTTTAATGGAAAAATAAAAAAGTTGTGCCTCTTAGAATATGGCGACACAAAAACAAAATAATTTTTTTAAAACCGTGATATTATCGTGCAAACACTGTAAAATATAAAAAAACCTATATACATATGGTATCGCCGTAATCGCATCAACCCGCAGAATAAATTAAATGTCATTTATAGCGCACGGTGAACGCCATAAAAAAAAAGAATAAAAAACAATAGAAGTTTTCACGACCTAATTACACTAAATTCAGCAAAAAACCTATAAGATCAAAATGCTCACTATACCCCTAGATAAATTCTTTTTACGGCTGTAGTTTCCCAAATGGGGTCTCTTCTGAGGGATGTCCACTGATTTGGTCCCGCAGGGGCTTTGCAAATGCGACATGACACCCGAAAACCATCCAGCAAACTTGAGCTCCAAAAGCCAAATAGCGCTCTTTCGCTTCTGAGCCCTGCTGTATGTCCCAACAGCCGTTTATTACCACATATAGGGTATTGACGTAATATGGAGAAATTGCGTTACAGTGGCTTAGGTGGCATTAGTGTTCGCAGTGTGCTGTCGCCATTTCTTTTTCTGCTGTATATTTGCAGTCACAGCCTGGTATTCTTGCACCTGCATACACGTTTTGTATCATTTTGTTGGAATGTGCTGTTCAAACTTTTGTTGTGTTTATGTTTTACAAGCAGATATATTTAAATTGAGAAAAATGCTAATTTTTGCAAATCTTCTCTAAAGTTTGGTGTTTTTCACAAACAAATACTGAACTTATTGATCAAATTTTTCCACTAACATAAAGTACAGTATGTCACGAGAAAACAATCTCAGAGTCGCTTGGATAGGTAAAAGCATTCCCAAATTATTACCACATAAAGTGACACGTCAGATTTGAATCGCCTGCGTCCACAAGGCCAAAATAGGCTCAGTCCTGAAGGGGTTAAAAAAAAAGAAAGCTCTCTGAATTTGTAGCCATTGGAATGTATGTGGATATAGCACAGAATGGCAAAATAACCTGCAGCCAACTTGTGGAGTACAATAATAGGTATATATTAGGGAATGACTGTTCATGCATTGATCTAATATGTTAGTGTAGGTGTAGTGAAGATGAACCTACTAAAGCCTAAATCCTCTTCTGACATGACAAAATAGATTTAAGTCTTGTAGAGCGTAGCCAAATGAAACCTCATTTTTCTCTTTCATTTCATAATCGTTTGCTGAAAGCATCTATCTGCTGAAATGCTAGAATGAAGAAGAGGTAAGTATTATTTATTATTATTTTCTGCCTGCACTATTAATGGCAGTCTGATGAAACTATAACACTCTGCTGACAATTTCATGTATATTGGTGCACGTTGCTGACACCATATATGGGTGCACTCTGGTGGAAAAATATATGGGGGCACGGTGCTGACAATATATATGGGGGCACTCTGCTGACTGTAAATGAGGGTGCTGTGATGACACTATAAATGTGGGACACTTTGTTGATACTATTAATAGGGTCACTCTGCTGACTGTAAATGAGGGCGCTGTGATGACACTATAAATGTGGGACACTTTGTTGATACTATTAATAGGGTCACTCTGCTGACTGTAAATGGGGGTGCTGTGCTGACACTATAAATGTGGGACACTTTGCTGATACTATTAATAGGGGCACTCTGCTGACTGTAAATGAGGGTTCTGTGCTGACACTATAAATGTGGGACACTTTACTGATACTATTAATAGGGGCACACTTCTGGCACTATTAAAGGGCATTCTAATAGCTTATAATCTTAGGATTCTAGATGTTGCTGGGGACTCTCTAAATAGTACTTTTCGTTGTATATATCTGACTGTATAACTTTTTCCCAATGTCAGGGTTTATTTATACCTATATTAAATAACAATTTCTATTTAAATAAGCGAGCAGTGGAAGTTCCTGTTTGTCATTTATCATGCCATCTTTCCTGCACCCTTCACTTGCTGTTCCCCTCAGGAGATGCTAGTGTTGTATATTGTGCTATATTGAGAAACTGTGAGATCCAGCAAGAGGGGCACAGGTCACCGAGACTGAAATAATCTCAGATCTGCTGTAGATTTACATCTTCCTTCTGTCATAGCCAGGAAGACACACAGCTGTTATGAAAAACTGAACAACACCCATAAAATGCACAGTATGGTAGATTGTAAGCTCTCTTCTACTGGACTGAATGAATATTTTTATTATTGTCCACACTTGACTTTACATACATAGGGACAGAAGTATTAAGTCTTATAAAGGCCTGGAAACTGCCCCATTTAGAAGCAAGAAAATAGTGGCCTAACATTTTGTAACATCTCAATATGGTTACATATTAAAATTATTTTATTACTACAGTATTAGATAGAACATTAATAGATTCTTGAAACTTCTTACAGGATAGTCATTTTCCTCACTGTACTACTAAAATGGAAGCAGTGAGGAACCAACCATTCAATAGGGCTCAATAGTGATCACTAACTGTACTTCAGCTCTGAGTGCCAGTACTTGCTCCCTTGGTAATCACACTCATAGTAGCGTAACGCTACTAGGACGTATAGAGCAATTTCGAAATAGATTTGGATAAAGATCTGGAGTAAAAGGAGATAATGCATTGATAAATGGAACATAGGCAAACATGTAGGTAATTTTATTAGTGTGAAAATGTATTACAAAAGCCTCTAAATTAAAGCTGAGCAATGTAACTGCATCAACTCCAATATCCCTCTACCTCCATGTGACACTCACAGGACAGGGTCCAGGAAGCTGAGATATGTGGAGTTGTTGGTTATGATGCTTTAGGAGTATCTGTGCTGAGAGAAGAGAGATGTAAAAGTTGTGTAACCCCTGAATGTTTAGGCTTTGAGTGAAGTACAGGTTTATTTATTTTTTGCTTTTTTTATTTCTTATTAAGTGATTCAGTAGCTGGCTTTCAGCTAAACAAACCAATTTAAAATCAATTGTTTTTGTAGATATATCTACATGAAAATTGGAATAACAATTAGGGTCCAATCTGTCAGCAAAAGAGCAGCAATTTGAAAAGACAACGGTATAGATAGCCTCCCATGATCACAGCTTATTGTGTATTTTAACTCCTTTGTTCAAAGAGTGCACACACAACATATAAGAAGGTTAAAATATTTACCCTCATCACAGCTTGGTCCTCTGTATCCTGGACAGCATCTCCACTCCAGTGTAGTCACCGTCTTATAGCTGAGTCTATAGGTTGGTCGGACAACTGTCCTATAACTAGATATCAGATAATATATTCATGACTGCATGAAACATATATTGACCAGAGAATAACATAATGGTTATACAGAAATCCTGAAATAGCGGACAAAGGACAAGAAAGGGCATAGCGTCTTTTTATGCTCTATATTGTATTCTCACCTTCCTCCGGAGCAGCCTGCTGCCCAGTGACAGTTCTGGTACACCCTCTGCAGGAAAGTGCCATTCTGAACTTGACAAGACACAGTGCGGGTGATGGGTACAGAACACCAATTTCTACAATAAACAATGATATGATAATAAATAACGTTATAAACATATATTAGGTGCTGGTATATTATAATAGTTCTAATCTCAATTTAAGAGCATCTCTTCTATAATAAAAATGGAGATATGATTTACTTTGTTGTCTTCTTGTCTGAAGTCTTTTCATAGTCTATTCAGCCATTTATATTATCTTGTTGCCACCTCACAGGTTACAGATATTGGGTGATTACCATTAACTCCTGCCAATACTGTGCCCATAAAGGTTGTAACAGAGATTTACAGATCCTGACTGGCATACAAATCTGTATTCTTATGCACAGTCCTCCCCCTGTGCCCTCTCTTCTAATGCACTGCCTCTGGGTCAGTTTTAGGCTACATTCACACGAGCGTGTCTGATTTACGTGCATAAAAAACGCAGCATATTTCTTGAATTTCATGTCTGCCATCAGTGTGCTTTGCGAGTGGCATATGTTTTTCACGTCTGTCTGCATTTGATGCATGAAACACGGACAGCACACGAATGTCGTCCGTGTGCTGTCCGTGTTTTTCAAACACCCAGACTTCAAATGGGCGACAAGGTGCGCAAAAATGCACCAATATAAAACATGCATTGAGTTTCACGCAACGGACGCTCGCTACTCACGCATGTCTGAATATCCCCATTGAAATGTATGGGTCCGTGTGCTGTCTGTTATTTCAATGGACAGCACACGGACGAGGATAACGCTCGTCTGAATGAGCCCTTGGCTATAGTTGTGGTATTCTATTCATGAAACAGGAAGATCAGGTGCTAATTAAATAATTGTGTTTAGTCTATACAAAATTCATCAACAGGGGGGACTCTGAACTGCAGGAGAGACTGGTGTGCCATTCGTAGCATGTGCAAGTATTAATCTGCCCCATGGTTTTTGAAAAAATATGATTACTAAGGCCGGATTTACACGAGCGTGTTCAGTCCGTGATACAGGGACCGTATGTTGGCAGTATTTCCCAGATCTAACACACTGCAGGGAGCCGGGCTCTTATAGTCATAGTTATCTATGACGCTAGGAGTCTCTGCCTCGCTGTGGGAAAACTGTCCTGTACTGTAAAAATGTTTTCAGTACGGGACAGTAGTTCCCCAGAGAGGCAAGGAACACCTAGCGTCATAGATAACTATGACGCTAGGAGCCCGGCTTCCTGCAGTGTGTTCGATCTGGGAAATGTGGCCGACATATGGTTCATATATCACGGACCGAACACAGCCGTGTGAATCCGGCCTAAGGCCTCTTTTACACGGCAGTATTTTGGTCAGTATTTTGCTCTTATTATTTGGAAGCCAAGACCAGAAGTGAAACCTACACAGAAGAAAAGTATAAGAGACATATTGGTCCCTCTTCCTTGTTATTGACCCAATCCTGGTTTTGGCTTACAAATACTGACACATAATACTCATCAAAATACTGCCATGTGAAAGTGACCTAATAAAGTAAAAAATAAAATATTGAAATGGAGCTGCTAACTCATGTAGTATATCTAGCCCTTAGCAAAGTGAATGTGTTTTTAATAGAGAGAAGGGAGAAAGCCGCTTCCAGACTCCTCCAAATGCACAAAAAGATCAGGCATGTTGAAATTCAACATGACCGACCATTTTCTCCCCCGACATCTGCTGTCAGGGGATAGTCGGGACGCCACCGTACACTTTAGATGGTTGACATACATATAATGTAAATGGCCAGCTTTACTCTTATAACCTATCTGATTGAAAGGCTATAAAAGTAAAAAAGGGGTTGTCATTGGACAGGCCTTTAAGGACGAAAATACCTCGGTCTTTATAATTGCATTATAAAATAAATAATAATAATAATAAAAATAATCCATATAATAATCACTGAAATATGACTTGATAAAAAGATCCTGTTTTTTGGAGTGGTATGCTATCAACCTCATTTTCCGATGCATTCATAGAATAGCATGACATATGAGCAATATTTCTATATTAAAACCAACAAAAATGAAGCATATATAAAATTCACATTTACATGCATACCATAATACTTCTAGACGTACCACTACAGGCACTGTGAATGCTCAGCTACTTTTTATTGCTCTAGGGAAGCAAGGATCCTTTCATGGGGCTGAGGGAGTGTCACAGACAGATTGAGACTGCTCCAGGGGTAAACATAAAGCTTTCCCATAAAATATATGCCAGAGACCCCTGCAGATACAATATATGCGTGTTTGAGTTCAAGGTGTGTGTAGGTGGAGGTACAGTGTATGATCTTGAATCAGACAAGAACTGCATAAGCTTTGAAATTAAAGCAATTCCCATGACCTGCCTAGGTAGAGTCGTGTGTTAACCTTAGACCATACTATCCCCCCACCCCCATTTAGTAAAGACACATGACACCGAGGTTGGATGTGAAATGGCCACAGCAGCCGTTTATTAATTTCACAGTTTTATAAAAACAATTTAAATCCGAAACATTCGGATAACTAGTTAGGAATCCACCAGAGAATTCCTCCTAATAATTCACATGACCCAACATGGGTCAGAATCATAAATAACAATTAAACGTTAACATTAACCCGAGCAGAGGAAGTCCTTGAAGCCCCTTCAGATGTTCCTTTCAAGAACACACCGAATTAGCCATCTGCAAACCACCAATTACCTCCAGCCGTAAACCAGCTCGGAAGCACCGTTCACCTCTGCAGATGGCTCCAACCACTAGAAGTCCACTTCAAGGGGATAACACCCGATGAAGCCCTCAAGTGATATACCGACCACTAGAAGTCCACTTCAAAGGGATAACACCCGATGAAGCCTTCAAGTGATATACCTTCTACCAGAAGACCACTTCAAAGGGATAACACCCGATGAAGTCTTCAACCATGTACCTTTTTTGGGGGACGCATACCCCCGATGCGACCCCCCCACCATTTTGTACTGACTGGCCTCAAGGACTCCCCCCGCCAGCTGCCATGACAACAGAACCTACTCCGGAAAAAAGAAAAACAAGTTAAATAAGCACACAAAATAACACACAACACTCATAGACGGACGTACATAAGACCTAAGGAGTAACAAACCAAGGGTGGGAGGGTGGGAGCTTGCTTAATCTATGTTACTCCTCCCGCTGCTTCCGGCTCAATGCCGAGAAACAGCGGGAAGCGCAGTAACAGCCCCCCCCCCGTCCCCCTTAACTCCTCCCCGTCCCTCCTTCAGCTCCTTCCAACCCAACTTTCCCTCACCTCATTAACCCTTTCCCTACCAGGACGGTCATGCCGGCTTCCCTTAACCCTGCGGCTGCGTCCAGCCTCTTCTTGACCTGCCTAGGTAGAGTCGTGTGTTAACCTTAGACCATACTATCCCCCCACCCCCATTTAGTAAAGACACATGACACCGAGGTTGGATGTGAAATGGCCACAGCAGCCGTTTATTAATTTCACAGTTTTATAAAAACAATTTAAATCCGAAACATTCGGATAACTAGTTAGGAATCCACCAGAGAATTCCTCCTAATAATTCACATGACCCAACATGGGTCAGAATCATAAATAACAATTAAACGTTAACATTAACCCGAGCAGAGGAAGTCCTTGAAGCCCCTTCAGATGTTCCTTTCAAGAACACACCGAATTAGCCATCTGCAAACCACCAATTACCTCCAGCCGTAAACCAGCTCGGAAGCACCGTTCACCTCTGCAGATGGCTCCAACCACTAGAAGTCCACTTCAAGGGGATAACACCCGATGAAGCCCTCAAGTGATATACCGACCACTAGAAGTCCACTTCAAAGGGATAACACCCGATGAAGCCTTCAAGTGATATACCTTCTACCAGAAGACCACTTCAAAGGGATAACACCCGATGAAGTCTTCAACCATGTACCTTTTTTGGGGGACGCATACCCCCGATGCGACCCCCCCACCATTTTGTACTGACTGGCCTCAAGGACTCCCCCCGCCACCGCGAAACAGGCCTTGACCACCTTAAGCCTGTGAGTTCCTCCACACCACCACCGCCCTTTCTATGCCTTCTGCTATCGCCAAGCTCCAAAGATCAATGCCAACCTCGGTCAGATGAACCCCGTCACTTCTCCAGAAATTCCCCACTCCTGACTCCAAATCCCTATGCCTCACGCAAATGCCCCCGTTCTTTGCCACAAAACGAGACACCGCCCGGTTAACTTTTATGCGAGCCTTATTGACTCTCTCCACCGATCTAGCTAACCGCCAATGCTTTCTTGGGACTATGTCCGACCACACTACCACCAACTTGGGATAAGATACCCACAAACACAACATATCATGTTTGATATCCCGCACCAACTCACGAAAAGGGCGGACTCCTAAATCATTCCCACCCACGTGCAACACTAGAACCTCCGGAACCCTATCAAGCCGCACATATGTCTGGAATTCCGCCAACACCCTGTTCCAAGACATACCTCTAAAACCCAGCCAATGCACAACCGCATCCTGTCGCGGAATGCGCAACTGGCGACCATCCGGGCGGACGTCCGCCCTCAAAGCCCCCCAGTGCACGTACGAATGACCCATCAACCACACCAGACAAGGAGGCGAATCTGAAACGGAAAACACAGTTAGGCACCACCATATAACATTTTCAAACATAAACAACAAAATTACAACATATGGGGGCGGACATAGGACTTAAACCTTTTAGACTCCCAACGACCAATACGCCTCACCCCCTCGTCATCCAACCCCCAGCGCCCCGCTTCCGTTGCTGCGCCAATCCGGAAGGAATGAGATGAATATGAGCCTGCCGCAACCCCCACTGCCGTCAAACATTTTTTAAATACAGCTCCAAACTGAAACCTGGACAAAAACGACCCGTCCTCATGACGTAACAAAGGCAAATCTGGAGACCCCCTGTTTCTCGTAAAACCCCGCATGCACTCCACTGGACACATGACCGACCCCGGGAGAGCGAACAAAACTATCAGTTTACCCTTCCCTACTTGGTCAGTTTTAGATCTACGCAACCATACCTCCAGCCGATCTGCAAAAAGGCTCACCTCCCCAGATCTCAGTCCCCCTGCCTGTTTAGTACTTGGCGACACCAACTCACCTATTCTAAATGCTCCGAAGAACGCTAACGAAAAAGCCAACCGGAACAGATCCATTTCATCTGAAGAACGACATACCGATGCTAATGAACCCCCCAACGAGCCAAGCAAAGCAAACGACACCGGCCTTCTACTATCCGCCTCCACCCTACCTCTGCGCAACCCCTTCAAAGCCTGCGATACCAGAAATTCCTTCGATACATCCCGCAAGCCCCGCAACTTAAGCCCAAACGCCACAGCAGATATGAACCGGTTCACCTTCGCTACTGAAAACCCCGCCTCCCAGGCATCCCCTAACCAATACAAAAGTGCCACCAACCTGTCTCTATCCGTATTGACGTCACCCAACTCTCTTACCCACTCCTCCCACTGCCTCCAACAAGCAGCATAAGCACTCCACGTCGTGCGCGCCAAAGACCTTTGTAACAGCTGCTCTACGGGACCGATACCAGATCCCAAAGATGCTCCGGACAAGCCAAACCGAGACGTTCCGCTCCCGGGGCCAATTGCCGAAACCGGTCCCACTGCGAGCGAGAAAGAGCATCAGCAATACAATTCCGTACACCCGGGACATGCACCGCCACCACCCACGCGTTCAACGACAAACACACCAACACTAAATGTCGCAACAATTGAACTACCGGAGGAGAAGACGCCGTGATGTTGTTAATGGCAAGCACCACCCCCATGTTGTCGCAGTAAAAACGGACCTTCTTATCCCTGAGCCTGTCCCCCCAAATGGTAGCCGCCACCACGATGGGAAACAGCTCGAGCAGGGCCAGATTCCGCGTGAGTCCACTGGACACCCAGCTAGCCGGCCATTGACCTGCGCACCACGGACCTCCCCCGTAAGCTCCAAAGCCACCCGCCCCAGCCGCATCCGTGAAAATATTCAAATCACTCGTATCCTGCGCTGGGGCCATCCATAGCGAGCGACCATTGTACTGGCCCAAGAAGTCATCCCAAACCTGAAGATCAGCTCGGTGCTCCTCCTTGAGCCGCACAAAATGATGCGGCGCACGCACTCCCGCCGTTGCCGCCGCCAACCTTCTACCAAACACCCTTCCCATCGGCATAATCCGGCAAGCGAAATTCAACTTCCCCAGCAGCGACTGAAGCTCCCTCAGCGACATTTTCTTCCTTCTACAAGCCCGTCGAACCTCCAGCCTCAAAGCACCCAACTTATCCGCCGGGAGACGACACTCCATTGCCACCGAGTCTATTTCGATTCCCAAAAAACAAATCGTCACTACCGGGCCCTCCGTTTTTTCCGGCGCCAAAGGAATCCCAAAATCCCTCGCCACCTTCTGTAGAGCATGAAGCAGATTACCGCAAACCGGCGAACCCCCCGGGCCAACGCACAAAAAATCATCCAAGTAATGGATCAACGAGTCGACCCCGGATGCCCCCCTCGTTACCCACTCCACGAAGCTACTAAACGCCTCGAAGTATGCACAAGAAAGGGAACACCCCATCGGAAGGCACCGATCCACGTAAAAAGCCCCATTCCAAAAACAACCCAACAGCCGTTGGCTTTCTGGATGAACCGGCAACAACCTGAACGCCGCCTCGATGTCAGTTTTTGCTAGCAGCGCCCCAGGACCCGCAGCCCGCACTAACCCCACCGCCTTATCGAATGAGGTATAAACTACGGAACACAACTCGTGATCAATCCCGTCATTTACCGACGAACCTTTGGGATACGATAAATGTTGAATCAAACGAAACTTTCCGGGCTCGCGTTTAGGGACAATACCCAAAGGGGACACAACTAAATCTTTTACCGGCGACTCAACAAATGGCCCCGACATGCGACCCAACGAAACTTCTTTTAACAACTTTTCCGACACGACTTCCGCATGCAAGTAAGCCGATTTTAAATTCCTCCGCGTAACCGGAACCTCATAAGGAGGTGGAGGAATAACAAACCCAACACGAAACCCTTCATAAAGCAACTTAGCTGCCGCCCTATCCGGATACTCATTTAGATAAGGGGCCATCCTTTCCACCCTCACCGGCGACACCCCCTTGACCAGTCCCGTGCTGGTTCCCTGACCTCTTTTTTCGCAGGCATTTTGCCGCCCCGTGTGATGCACCATTACACTCGGAGCACACGTGCTTGAACTTGCACGTGGCCCCGAACTTGCACTGACCTTCATTAAATTGCCAGCAAAACCCCGCCTTTCCCCCGCCGCTTTGTCCACTCTGACTAGACTGGCCTCCCTGGCCACCGCTCCCGGGAAAGGGCTGCCTAACCGGAGCCGTAACCCGTAACCAGAGAGCAATATCCTTCTGGTCCCACCGAATCGCCGGCCGAACCGCCTTCCGCTGACGGAATTGCTCATCATATCGCAGCCACGCCTGACCCCCATACGCCCTATGAGCCTCCCCAATGGCATCGAAATAACAAAACAGCGCCGAACAATTTTCCGGCGCCTTTTCCCCTATCACACTAGCCAATATGGCGAACGCCTGCGACCAATTAACGAACGTCTGCGGGATCAGCCTATACCGCCGCCGTTCCTCCTCGTCCTTTTTACTCTCATCCCGCTTGCTCTTATCCAAATTAAATTTAGCCAGCGGCAAGAGAGAAAAAATTTCAACATATTCGTCTTTCCAGATCCGATCGCGCACCTCCTGCTTTAAATGCGCACCCAACGGACCCTCAAAACAAACATACACCTCCCCCCGAGCACGATCGTCCATACGCACTCGATCGCCGTCCTTCTGTGCCTCGGTCTGTACCGACACCGCGACCGCCTCTCTAACCGCCACCGCAGGACGCGCCTGTAACGATCCCACGTCCCTGGGGCCTTCCCAAACTATCGCAGGAGACACTTCCGTTACTACCGGCGCCGCGGCCCTATCCAGGCGCCCCACCAGCTCCCGTAAGCAACCCACTAAATCTGCCAAACCCGCTCCGTCGCGTCCGCCCGCGCCACTACCAGCCCCCGATGCAATGCTAGCAGCCCCCCCGCCGACACCCGACATAAAAATCGCTGGATAAGACAATGATGGAGTTATACACTCACCGGGCTGCACAGGCGCTGTGTTCCCGTCAGCCGGACCATCCTGACCTCGACGATACACGTCCAGTTCACCTTCCTCCAGTTCTTCTCTCGCCGACGACTGTCCCTCCCAACGACCTCTTCGGAACGGGGATGAGGACGCGCTGACCAATGGGCCGGCAACCTGCCGCCCGACCGCCGGGACCCAGACTTCCGACCTGACCTGTTGCCTCGACGTCGCTGCAGCTCTAGGCGTCCGTCTAGACGATCCTGACGAAGCCTGCCCCCTGGCCGGAACATCACCATGCGGGGCGGCCGTACCTTGTTCTCCGCGTCTTCCATCTGATGGGGGAGGGGTGACAGGGAGCCCAGCCTGCGACTCCCTGCTTACCGCCGGACCCCGTCGCGGCCTGGGATTCCTGCCAGGACGCAGGGCCTGGGAAGGGGCGGTCCTCCCAGCTGCCTGGCCTGCAGCGTCCGGGATCGGGCTCCCTCTGCGACGCCGTGTCCGCGGGACTACCTCCGGACTGAGGCGCTCTGGAGGTCGGGACCGCCGAGAGGGACGGGTCGACCCAGCCCTCATCGCCGTCACCCCTGGCACCGCTCTCTGCCTGCCCAGCGCAGGAGCGGTTGTTGCCGACTCCCCCCCCGCCGCCATAGCCATGCTCGTAAGGGGGCCGGGGGAGGGGAGCCTGTCCCTTTCAACAGACCCCGAACGCCGTGCCCGACGTGGCGAAACGGCGTCCGGGATCCTCGTTATTGCAGCCACGGTCTCCTCTAGCCATCCGGGACCGTGGTGCACAGCAGCGGCCCGCAGCCGCTCTAACATAATGGCTTCTGCCATTTCTAAAAACCGGGCAACGGGGAGCTTGCTTAATCTATGTTACTCCTCCCGCTGCTTCCGGCTCAATGCCGAGAAACAGCGGGAAGCGCAGTAACAGCCCCCCCCCGTCCCCCTTAACTCCTCCCCATCCCTCCTTCAGCTCCTTCCAACCCAACTTTCCCTCACCTCATTAACCCTTTCCCTACCAGGACGGTCATGCCGGCTTCCCTTAACCCTGCGGCTGCGTCCAGCCTCTTCTTGACAAAAAATACCACATGGGACAAACAGAACAAATTCAGCTAAGTTACATTCCTTCATATTATTCCCTTTTAGATAGTAGAATAAAATATAAATCTCTGCATTGAAAAGCCTAGTCTAATGCACTTTTTAATACAACTGTATACAAAAAAATGATAAAAAAATAAAAATATAGTATATACCATTTGGTATACTTTTTCTTAATATCAGTGTATGGCAGACGTATGTAACTGTATAGGAATACAGTTGAATTTGTCTGGCCAAACATGCGGCCGAACGTAAACTTTGAATTCAGTGTGAATTTAGACTTACTAATATTAAGCAGGAAGATGTTGGGAAACAGTTTAAAATATAACTCCATAATTCAAAAACTAAAGAATTGGGTATGTAGTACTGCAGTTAAACCTATGGTATTCTCACGATGTTCCAGGAAGCTGAGAAAGAAGGCATTGTTTTATGGCATTATTTCACTACTCCTGTGCCTGCCTGTCACAAGGAGCAAAGACCATGGTCTCCGGTGAGGTTCTTTCCTTGACTAATAATATTAGTGACTCTGCAGGTGTAACTATTCTTTATTGAACCCTTATTGACAGTATGGGGAGCATACCAAAGATCTCCAGATATTTCAGCTTCCTAAACACTTGTGTGTGATAAGGGAAGAAGTAAGAGGGAATTTTATGGTTTTGCGTGTGTGTTAGAAATATGTATTTAGCCCATGATCTGTAGTGCAAATTCAATGTAATGACGCACTAACCACTTTATTTGACCAATGCATAGTGGCTTCCAGAAAGTGGCCCAGTTAAAATAAGAAAAAAAAAATCAATAGCATATCAAACACTTACTATTTACAGGTCCTTATCAGTTAATTTCAATATCATCAAGAAGTTAATTTATTTCAGTAATTAAATTCAAAAAGTGAAGCTCATATATAATATAGATTCATTACACACAGAGTGATCTATTTCCAGCATTTTTTTCTTTTAATGTTGATGATTATGGCTAACAGTTAGGGCTTATTCAGACGAACGTGATATATGTCCGTGCAACGAGCGTGATTTTCACGCGTCTCGCACGGACCTACACTACCGTTCAAAAGTTTAGTGTCACTTAGAAATGTCCTTATTTTTTAAAGAAAAGCACAGTTTTTTTCAATGAAGATAACATTAAATTAATCAGAAATACACTCTATACATTGTTAATGTGCTAAATAACTATTCTAGCTGCAAACGTCTGGTTTTTAATGCAATATCTACATAGGTGTATAGAGGCCCATTTCCAGCAACCATCACTCCAGTGTTCTAATTGTACATTGTGTTTGCTAACTGTGTTAGAAGGCTAATGGATGATTAGAAAACACTTGAAAACCCTTGTGCAATTATGTTAGCACCGCTGTAAACAGTTTTGATGTTTAGAGGAGCTATAAAACTGACCTTCCTTTGTGCTAGTTGAGAATCAGGAACATTACATTTGTGGGTTCGATTAAACTCTCAAAATGGCTAGAAAAAGAGAGCTTTCATGTGAAACTCGACAGTCTATTCTTGTTCTTAGAAATTAAGGCTATTCCATGCGAGAAATTGCCAAGAAACTGAAGATTTCCTACAACGGTGTGTACTACTCCCTTCTGAGGACAGCACACACAGGCTCTAACCAGAGTAGAAAGAGAAGTGGGATGCCCCGCTGCACAACTGAGCAACAAGACAAGTACATTAGAGTCTCTAGTTTGAGAAATAGACGCCTCACAGGTCCTCAACTGGCAGCTTTATTAAATAGTACCCGCAAAACGCCAGTGTCAACGTCTACAGTGAAGAGGCGACTCTGGGATGCTGGCCTTCAGGGCAGAGTGGCAAAGAAAAAGCCATATCGGAGACTGGCTAATAAAAGGAAAAGATTAATATGGGCAAAAGCACACAGACATTGGACAGAGGAAGATTGGAAAAAAGTGTTATGGACAGACGAATCGAAGTTTGAGGTGTTTGGATCACACAGAAGAACATTTGTGAGATGCAGAACAACTGAAAAGATGCTGGAAGAGTGCCTGACACCATCTGTCAAGCATGGTGGAGGTAATGTGATGGTCTGGGGTTGCTTTGGTGCTGGTAAAGTGGGAGATTTGTACAAGGTAAAAGGGATTTTGAATAAGGAAGGCTATCACTCCATTTTGCAACGTCATGCCATACCCTGTGGACAGCGCTTGATTGGAGCCAATTTCATCCTACAACAGGACAATGACCCAAAGCACACCTCCAAATTATGCAAGAACTAGGGGAGAAGCAGGCAGCTGGTATTCTATCTGTAATGGAGTGGCCAGCACAGTCACCAGATATCAACCCCATAGAGCTGTTGTGGGAGCAGCTTGACCGTATGGTACGCAAGAAGTGCCCATCAAGCCAATCCAACTTGTGGGAGGGGCTTCTGGAAGCATGGGGTGAAATTTCTCCCGATTTACCTCAGCAAATTAACAGCTAGAATGCCAAAGGTCTGCAATGCTGTAATTGCTGCAAATGGAGCATTCTTTGACGAAAGCAAAGTTTGAAGGAGAAAATTATTATTTTAAATAAAAATCATTATTTCTAACCTTGTCAATGTCTTGACTATATTTTCTAGTCATTTTGCAACTTATTTGATAAATATAAGTGTGAGTTTTCATGGAAAACACAAAATTGTCTGGGTGACCCCAAACTTTTGAACGGTAGTGTATATTAGTCTATGGGGCCGTGCAGACAGTCCGTGATTTTTACGCAGCGTGAGTCCATTCTTTGTGCGTATTTCGCGCATCACGCACCCATTGAAGTCAATAGGTGCGTGAAAATCACGCGCACCACACGGAAGCACTTCCGTGGGACGAGCGTGATTCGCGCAACAGCTGTCAAACTATGAATGTAAACAGAAAAGCACCACGTGCTTTTCTGTTTACAAACATCCAAACGGAATGTCATAATGATAACGGCTGCGCGAAAATCACGCAGCCGCGCATCATACGGGGCTGACACACAGAGCTGTTAAGTACCTTTTGCGCACGCAAAACGCCGCGATTTTTTGCGCGCATAAAACGCACACGCTCGTGTGAATCTGGCCTTAATGAAAAGCCAAAATTTAGTGTCTCAGAAAATTTGAATATTATAGAAACCCAATTTCAAAAATTATTTTTAATACGGAAATGTTGCCTTACTGAAAAGTATGTACAGTATATGCCCTCAATACTTGGCCGGGGCACCTTTTGCATGAATTACTGCATCAATGTGGCGTGGCATTGAGGCGATCAGCCTGTGGCACTGCTGAGGTGTTATGGAAGCCCACGTTGCTTTGATAGCGGCCTTCAGCTCGTCTGCATTGTTGGGTCTGGTGTCTCTCATCTTCCTCTTGACAATACCTCATAGATTCTCTATGGGGTTTAGGTCAGGCGAGTTTCCAGGCCAATCAAGCGCAGTGATACTGTGGTCATTAAACCAGGTATTGGTACTTTTGGCAGTGTGGGCAGGTGCCACGTCCTGCTGGTAAATGAAATCAGCATCTCCATAAAGCTTGTCAGCAGAGGGAAGCATGAAGTGCTCGAAAATTTCCTGGTAGATGGCTGCACTGGCTCTGGACTTGATATAACACAGTGGACAAACACCAGCAGATGACATGGCTCCCCAAACCATCACTGGCTGGGGAAACTTCACACTGGACCGCAAGAAACGTGGATTGATGCCTCTCCACTCTTCCTCCAGATTCTGGGACCTTGATTTCCAAAAGAAATGCAAAATTTACTTTCATCTGAAAACAGGACTTTGGACCACTGAGCAACAGACCAGTCCTTTTTCTCTTTAGCCGAGGTAAGACGCTTCTGACATTGTCTCTGGGTCATGAGACACAAGGAATGCGACAGTTGTATACCATGGCCTAGATACGTCTGTGTGTGGTGGCTTTTTAAGCACTGACTCCAGCCGCAGTCCACTCCTTGTGAATTTCCCCCAGATTCTTGAATGGCCTTTTCTTGACAATCCTTTCCAGGCTGCGGTTATCCCTGTTGCTTGTGCACCTTTTTCTACCACACGTTTTCCTTCCTCTCAACTTTTTATTAATATGCTTGGATACAGCACTGTGAACAGCCAGCTTCTTTAGCAATGTCCTTTTGTGGCTTCCCCTCCTTGTGGAGGGTGTCAATGATTGTCTTCTGGACAACTGTCAAGTTAGCAGTCTTCCCCATGATTGTGTAGCTACTGAGCCAGACTGTTGGACCATTTAAAGGCTTAGGAAACCTTTGCAGGTGTTTTGTGTTCATTAGCTGATTAGAGTGTCACACCATGAGTCTACAATCTAGAACTTTTAGCTAAATTTCTGAGAGACTACATTTTGGGTTTTCATTAACTGTTAGCCATAATCTTCAACATTAAAAGAAAAAAATGCTGGGAATACATCACTCTGTGTGTAATGAATCTACTGTATATAATATATGAGCTTCACTTTTTGAATTGAATTACTGAAATAAATTAACTTTTTGATGATATTCTAATTCATTGAGAAGGACCTGTAAACCCGTGTGTACTTTCATGTAAAATCATTGGCACACCGAGGTCCAGATCCCCAAAACAGTCATACAAATGATGCCTTCTAGAATGCTTGGTTCATGTATATATGGTTAGGATTCATTCATATTCGTATTTTTCATTATATATTTTTGGTTTGTGTTTTGTACAAACAATTTAAAGGCATGTATCCTTTAATGGATCCTATTCCTTTCAATGGGGTAAAACTAATATCAAAATATGTATGTTTGCCCATGTTTTAGTGCACATGGCTATTCGCATAGCACAGAACTGCACAGCGGTGCATGGACTGCATTTGGCATTACTTGTTTCTCTGTGGGGAGTGAGTATAGATAGCTCTGTAATACGGCATGCATTACAATGTGCCACAATTATTTTCTCATGGATTTTCATGGAATATGTGAGACGGAATCTGTGATAAAAAACCTCTGTGTTCCTCTGCGTAAATCTGGAGCCATATGGAGGAACACTATGGGTCAGGATAATTTTTGTTCACAGAGCACAGGGAAAGCATGCTACATCTTTGGAGTCTACTCACCAACATTACTTAGCATTCTAAAGTAACTTGCTGCTGAGAAGGGGTATCTAAGCATTTCACATGTGATGCATTCTCTGACAAAGCACTACATTACATTAGGACATGAGTACTGTTCAATATTGTATACAAAAGTACAAGGAGTATGAATTGAGGGTATTTCACTTCACCACTTTCACCGTTTCTCTAACATATGGCAATTGCTCCAATTGACCAATATAAGTGATAGGGGAGAACACATGCAGGAAATTTAAGTTTCTCTAAGCTGCTTTCCAGACTACAGACACGATTAAGGCTAAGTTCACACATTGCATAAAAATATACACTGGGGAACCGGTTTCAAAATCCATAACAAAATCCGCAATGAAGATCGCAGGATGCTCACAGTCCGCAGCAGATTTTTTACGCTGTGAGTAAATGGGGTTTGTTAAAACTCTGCAACGGAAATTCCGCTACTAGTACACAATGTCTGATATCCACCGTTCTGTGAATAGTGAAAGCAGAGGTGGGGTCTCTATGTGCTGAGGAGCATCACAACAGGCCCACTCCTTTATTAATTTCCAGAATACAGGTGCTATATTTTTTCTGCGAGTATTGGAAATGTCGCTGTGGGGAGTTGGAATTCTCCATGTCTACTCCCTTTGCATCACTTGAACTGCTCCCACTATTCATGTCATTATTTTAGTATATTTTAGAGAATGACAAGACATGAAGACCTAATAAACATGTGTAAAATAACCAAAGGTTGAACCTATGCTTTGTATTGCAGTCGCACTATACCTTGACAGGGACAGTTGGCGGCTAGGTATATGATCATTTATTACACATGACTATTAGAGATCTAACAAAAAGTTAAATTTGGGATAATAAATCAGTTTGTGGCAAGGAAGAATGGTACATCCCACTAGTCATAAAATTGGTGCAATTGTAGTAATAAACCAAGGTCAATGTAATTGCCTTCCATTGTACTGAGGAATCTAAACAATATGTCAGAGACTACATGGCAGAAATATAAATGGCAGAAATCATGCATCATGGGTGAAGATTTAATGGCATCATGGGCAGCGAATAATTCATATTACAATGGTACGTTGTGAAGTATAAAAAATCTATCTGATCTAATAAGTTCTGTATCTGCAAAAGCAATATGCTAGGATTGCAGTACAATGCTCGCTGAGGGGCCCGTTCTGTTGACAGTTTGTTTATCTCTGCTTTTCCTCTGTTGATTTTTCTTATATAAATTGTTAGTGTTCCCTATCCAACATCCCTAGGTCATGATCACCGCCAGCAATCTCTGTCTCAGGCCGCAATGCTCAAAACATTGTGTCCTGCAGGCAGTAACATTCACGTAAAACTGAAGTGCAAGGGTGGATTTCTGCTATAAGACGCATCGGGTCATTTCACAAATTACACCCTATTAAATTGGATTGTAAGTAGCATAATGGCCATTTCTATAAAAAGTTGCTGAATGGTCAACCCTGAATGACCCTTAGAAATAATCTCAGCTGGCACATAACAGACACAAGGAGCTCTATCTGCATCTGAACTAACTACCATGACATTGACCAACTCTTCTTGCCTTCTGTTATTTGAAAAGTATAGTGTGATCACTTTGGCAGTGAAATGGTTACATCGTCAAAGCTTGTCAGCTACTAGAGGCCCTTTACTGTCTGTACATATAGCAATTCCTTAATCCTAAAATAACCTTTAAAAATAACTGCATCTGCTAAATTTCCAGGCAGCCAGAGGGACGGGCAAGCAGAAACACATTTTTTCATTGCAATAGTGAAAAAAAAAGACATTAAAACCAGTCCATCAATGAGATGACACAGAATCTCTGTGTAGTCTATGTTTTTTTTTTATTTGATCTAGTTTGCTCTTAGAGTGCAAGCTCATGTGACAGACTGCATTTGTTTCTTTTTTGTCTATTCTCATCCAAACAGCATAAATGGGATATGGTTCCTTAGGGAACAGTTCTACTGTCCATCACACTATAAGAAACACCTAAAACATTTACACCTGTGTCAAGAATTTTAGTCCAGCCCACACGAATGAATAAAATCTAAAAGTCATGACTTTTGTTTTTTAGTGAGATGGTTTTCTGAAAAGTACAATAATTGATCATGTTAAATGCAACATATATTGTACCTTAAAGCACTTTACGCCAATTTCAACAACCACAGCAACATTTTTGGTTACCTTTTCGGGCTTGTGAGGGACTCTCTGGTTTTGACTTGCAGTGCCGGTGAATATCGGTACTGAGCGCCGGATGTCCACGTGCAACAACCTTTGTCCAGCAGGGCACAGAGGCAAAGTAGAACATGCCAACAGGAACAGCAGAGCACTGGCAAATGCATGATTCATCCACTCAGGGAATCACACTTTCTGTTCCACAAGGCCAGATTTGTCAATATAGAAATACTTCTTAAGATTGCAAAGTTACCTATGGATGCCTACTGCATAAATACAGGTAACAGGTAGCATGTGTCCAAAGGCTGTGTAAGGAAATTGTCTGGTGATCCTCGATAAACCTACCTCAAAGTCACTAAGGACAAATCCGGCCTTCAGACAGCCCCTAAGTGAGAAGTCTCACCCCCCTTACCTCCTGCCTTTCATAGAATGTGCCCCCCACGCTGCAGGGAGAACAGAAAAAAAAGACGTCTCTGAAGACTCTGCCTACTTTCCATGAACCGGCTTAGAAATCCCAAACAATTGAGTTTTTAAATCACTAGGATAGCATCCCCCCTCCTTCACCAACTCTCCTCCTTCCTTACCTACCCTGTCTTCCTTCCCCTTGTCTGTTCACTTCCTAGCTGCTGCACTCTGTCTTCCTCCCTCTTTCTTTTGCTCTTTTTCTCCTTTGGTCTCCTACCCCTCTCTCTTTTTCTCCACCCCCTGTACTTTTTTATTCCTCACTCAGACATGGAGACATTTCGTGTCTTTTGTGTGCTGTTTTAAAATTCCTCAGACTCAGCTTGTCTCTCCGTCCTATCTCTCCTCCTTGCTTTTTTATCCTCTTCTCAGTGATTCCCTCAATTTCCCCAACTAACCTTCTTCTGTTTTTCCGGGCTCATCCCATGGTTTATTTAATAGGCCCTGGAATTAGATTGTTCTGAAAACAGATCAACACACTATTGAGGAAACTGTGGCTTTAATCGATATATACAGTAGGTCTTAACAAAAAATATGCAACCCAGCAAAAGTACTCCAATGCACATAGAAGAAAGCTTCAAACATTCGAAAGAAGACAGTGAATTGTAATATATGCATTATTATACATTGCATGCATTTTATCTACATTTTACATACATTTAATCTCTTTTCGACTTAGATCACTCTGGGGCATTTGTATTCAACATGTCAATATTAGCTGTTCAGCAGAAAAAGTTGTGCAAACACGTTCCTTTAGAAGCAGGAATATGAAACATTAGTTCTGACATAACTTATAAGTTGTAATAGGGGTATGACTGAAGTGTATTACCTTATGTGACATATTTTTGAAACCTTTTCTGAAACTTGTTTTCCACCAATAAAATTATTTTACATATCTTGTAAAAGTATGATTGGTTGTGGTCCCGATGTTGTCTCCACCAATCCCTAGAATTAGGGAATCCCTTACAGGGATTGTCTCATGACAGACAATGATGGCATATCACTAGGGTGTCTATGTGTTATCACTGTGCAAATATTGGGAGACACGAGTCCTCCCAGCAGTCAAGCCCCCAGAGTACACACTTTTATGATATCTGATTGACTAGTCATAAAAGTTAATTGATGAAAACCCTTTTTAAAAATAGTCAATATTATTCAAATGCAACCAAAAAGAGAAGTATAGTAGTGATCAAGCACCAAATACATATGTGTCAAAAAATAGTTTTGTTAGGGGGGTTGATCAAAAAAGTCAGTTTAGTATATATTTGCCTGCATTCAGACCAAATGACCAAACCAAAAATGAAAAAAGATGCAATGCGCAATTGTAAGGTATCAAATATAAAATATGAAATTTATTGAGAATACTAAAACAAAGCATCTAAAAAGGTCCACAGACACTAAAAG
Source organism: Rhinoderma darwinii (assembly GCF_050947455.1). Taxonomy (NCBI): domain Eukaryota; kingdom Metazoa; phylum Chordata; class Amphibia; order Anura; family Rhinodermatidae; genus Rhinoderma; species Rhinoderma darwinii. The sequence continues at coordinate 424,395,141 of NC_134687.1, forward strand.
AAGGACGCACATCAAAAACTCATGCACATAAAGTGATAAACAACATATACATGGGTCAGATAATCTAGTATATCATGGAAACGCAGACAAGAATGTACAGATAATGGCATATAAGAACGTGTTCAATAATAATCTGCATCAAACAAACAAGAATGATCTGGAGAATAAATGACCATACTGACCCATAGAGTGCTAGAGCAATTGATAGACGTCCGCCCCGACGCGCGTTTCGGCGTACTTGCCTTCGTCTTTATTCAAATGCGTAAAGGTAGTTCTCCAGATCAATATAAAAACTATTCCATGTCAGGATCTGAGGGGTCTTATTATGCAGGGAAAGATCATCAATAAATTATATTGTTTATCATGTATCGATTGTTATCAATTGATAAATTGTGGCATGTAAGGGATCCTCATAGACAGCATAATTTAAGGAACTGTAGGCAGTGGGATGGCAGGCTTATGTGATAGGCATTGCATGAATCTGCTTGCAAATTCACATTTTAAAAAGCTTCAACACAGGTACCCGCACAGGCAGATGATTTGTTATTGAATTTTCGGCAGCATATCCAGAGCCTTTTCGCAGCAAAATCTGTGCATAACACGTGCAAATTTTGCTGTGGATTCTGCTGTGGATTTCACCCCTTCTACATTTAAATAGGTTAAATCCGCAGTGAACATTCAGAATAAAATGAGCATGCTCTAATTTCCATGCGGAAAATGTTCAGCAGTTTTAAATCTTACCCACTTGCCTGACACAGTCTACCACTGCAGTTTCTCAGCCCTACAATCCATTCAGAATATCCGCAACAAATCCGGTACGTATGCAGGGGGCCTATGGTTACTTTCCCACGCATCATTTCTAGAAATATATAAAGCCCCTGGACAACTGATCAAGATTAAAAAACTTGTCCAACCATACATAACACTGGTGTTAGAATAAGCACCAAGAAAGAACGCCAAATTTCCTTAGGTCATGGTTGTGTTTTGGGGCGACATTGAGATTATTAGTAGCTTTACAAAAATACTTTATGTAGCACCAAGAGTGGCGTGGGCATGTAGACAACTAAGAAAGAAGCATGGGTACCTTGCCTCCTTTTTCTTTGCAAGTCTGTATATTGCTATGAATAAGATGAATAAGAGAAAAACAGATTATTTTTTTTAAGTGGACCTTTCAGCTCTCCTCTGTTTTAGAAAATACCTGTATTCCCCTTAAAAAAACAAATTTAGGAGCATTTTTTAACAACTCTGTGGTATGTAAAGGTATGTTCAAACACAAACTCAAAAACGTCTGAAAATACGGAGCTGTTTTCAAGGGAAAACAGCTCCTGATTTTCAGACGTCTTTTCAAGCCACTCGCGATTTTCGCTGCGTTTTTTACGGCCGTTTTTGGAGCTTTTTCAACAGAGTCTACGAAAAAAGGCTCCAAAAACCTCCCAAGAAGTAACCTGCACTTCTTTTTCGTGGCCGTTTTTTACGCGGCCATTTTTTAAAACGGACGCGTAAAAAAACGGCCCGTCTGAACAGAACGCCGTTTTTCCCATTGAAATCAATGGGCAGATGTTTGGAGGCGTTCTGCTTCCGATTTTTTGGGTCGTTTTTCGGGCGTTTACACTCTGTGTGAACATACCCTAACGCTTATCAAAGGGGCGTGTCCCTACATATTCTGACACTGTCCAATCAGGGCTGACAATGTTAGAAACATTTCCCAGAGGAATCTCAGAAAAATGCAGAGTTTTAAGAAAAAGATGCCAGCCAACATATTCCCCGCACTGTACAATTGGTGAAGTGACTGACAAGCAAAAGGACAGACAATGAGGCAAAAGTAGCCTCTGCCCAAATGAGCTTAAACTTAAGTAAATGTCAGTTCACACAGAGTTTCTTGGCACTGATTTTGACGTGGAATCCGCATCAGAATCAACAGCCCAAAACATCAGAAATCGCACCCTATTGATTTAAAAGGCGTTTTTCTTCCCGGGCGACTTTTAGCCACTCATGGGAAAAAAAGTGGCATGTCCTTACTTGCCGCAGTTTCCGCCTCTGAACTCCCATTGAAATCAATGGAAGGCAGAAAAAACCTGCAGCACTCGTTTCTGAGGGTTTTTCGCTGTGTTCTTTGCCTGCAGTCCTTGCATTAGCTTCATTGGCCGTGGATGAAAAATGCTGCGAAAATGCAGTGAAAACCACGGAAATAAAAGAACAACAGTTAGAATTCTTTCCGGAATTCTGAGGCAGATTTATTCTGCTTGCAAAAAACTCAGTATGAGGCTGCGTTCACATCTGCGTCAGGACTTCGTTCCGACGTTCCGTCTAAATATTCCATCGGAACGGAGCCCTGACTGACACAAACGGAAACCAGAGGTTTCATAGCTATGGCATATACTGTATACCATATTCTGGCAACACTGTACCATTATGCAGCAGGCATCAACTAACACATCAGTAACCACAATATATTATATAATAACTACCACTGACACCTAAATATTGCATGCTGACTACCACTAACCACCTAATGCCAGATGGGGGCTTCCACTAACCACCAGGTGCCAAGCTTCTTAAAACCAGGGACCGGATCCTGAATCTTCTATCTATTACCAGAAAGCTGAATGTACCGCAGACTACTAGTGACGATATCTGAATACTCATATTGCTACCAATGCCTCAGGGTAAGATTTTTATAGAAAGGGAGTTAGTGCAACAGAATGATTGATGTCCTCATGGCAGAGTTAGACATCCTATAAGCACAAAAGCACAGGGAATAGACAGTATTTTGTGCCACATCTCTTGACTTTTTCCTCCTTCCTCTACCATGACTCTGGGTACATCTTCCTTTATATTCTTCTGGTTGTCCACTTAGCCTTGTATTTGGTTAGTTTTGCATTCTGCTGCATCCAGGCATTGCTATACATATTTATTACCAGTCGTATTCTACTTTTCGTACCTATAGTTATACATTGTAGCATTTAGCTATTGTTGCATGGTAGTATTTTTGCATTAAGTGGTGTGGTAGTATATGGGACGCTATTCCTGAGATGGGTTGTTCTGTTAGTCCTTTGGTATATTAAACATCTATACCTTACTGATGTTGCTCTCCGCATATCACCTCTTTTATCCAGGTTCTATCCATTTATTGTTGTGATACTGTAATGCCCATGGCCGCGGGCCGCCAGGTTTACTTACCTCCTGACGGCCACAGTCATCGATCAGGGAGCGCTGTTCCCCATCTCCTCCTCAGGAAACGCCAGCGCTCACTTCTGCTTCACCCTGCTGTGTCCTGTAGGGTGCGCTCGTGCCCGCACTTAAAGGGCCAGTGCGTGCACCTGAATTAAAGACCAAATTAGCCCATGAGGACCCTGGACTATAAGAGGGGCCCAGCCCTTTCCTGCATTGCCTGAGCGTTTTTGTCGTTTACCTATGTTTGTCTCTGCAAATGGTCCCTTAGTGTTTCCTAGTTCCCAGTGTTCCCGTTCCTGCTACCTGTATCCTGTGTCCCGTGCTATCCAGGACCAAGTGCCATATAGAGTTGGAGTCGAGCTGCACTAAGTTCTACACCTGTCCTGTTACACCACGCCTGGTGTCTGCCTGCTGCCAAAGTCTCATCCGAGCCTGTTTTGCTGCTGTCGGAAATTGCCACAGGTACACCTATTTGAACTATAGACTTTGATCTGTGTCCTGTTGGCCAGCTGCCATACCGTTAAGGCGGTACGGCCAAGTGGGTCCACGCACCCAACGTGACAGATACCATGTATTGTTGATATCCTAAAGATTTCTATATTTTTTACATTACTTGGTAGTTATATATATTTCTTTGGGTGCTATGTTCCCTGTGCTTTTGTGCTTATAGGTTGTCTACTTGTTTTGTAGGAAACCCCTCTTTTTCTTTTGTTGAGGTTCTTTGTAGGTTCATAATCATGGCAGAAGTATCCAACATATTATTATTTCATAGCCATAGTGTACATAGTACAAGTATAGAATTATATAGTGCACTTCACGAAGTCAAAGTTTTTCGCCTGGTAGCGGGCAGGTACAGCTATTGCAAATAAGGCTTTACTCACATTACTGCTAATAAAGCACATAATAGTGGAATGAAATTATGCATTTTGTCACCACGTTGACTAAGGAAATCGGAATGGGTAGTTCACATTTCTGACACATTTCTTTGTCCCCGAGTGCTATATTGTAGGATAAATATATAAGAACAATATTAAAAATTTAAATTTTACTTAACAGAACATCCACACTTTTACTTTGTGTGTTTGTTTCTGCAACGTCTGCTCAGGACATGGCAGTTATCTGTAACCAAATCAGAAACAATTTAGTAGTCACACAATAAAAAAATAAAAATAAAAATCACACAACTGTGTGGGTGTTAAAGATTGTGCAATTGTTAGGGCTTATACACATCAGCATTGTCTTTCCGTTCGTTCATCTGTTCTGTTCAACCTTGCCGTCAGAGGAACAGATGAACGGAAAGCAAAATGCAAACTATCGCTTCCGTTTGCATTTCCTTTTGATTTCAGTGGTATTTTTTCTCTTTCCGTTGGTTTCAGTTTGCCTCCGCTTTGCTAGGTTTCCGTTTTATTTTTTTCACAGGAGCAACAGTGCTGCCGACTACGCTATTGTAGCGGAATGGAGGCAAGCTGAAATCAACTGAAAGAAATGCAAGGTAATGCAAACGGAAGCAATAGTTTGGCCCTTAGGGTATGTTCACACAACCTATTTTCAGACGTAATTCAGGCGTTTTACGCCTCGAATTACGCCTAAATAGACGGCTCCATTATGTCTGCAAACATCTGCCCATTGCTTGCAATGGGTTTTACGATGTTCTGTTCAGACGAGGTGTAATTTTACGCGTTGCTGCCAAAAGACGGAGCATAAAAATAGGCCCGCATCAAAGAAGTGCAGGACACTTCTTGGGACGGATTGGAGCCGTTTTTCATTGACGCCAATGAAAACCAGCTCCAATTACGTCCATAAAAGACGTCGCGAAAATCGCAAGTACTTGCAAAAACTTCTGAAATTCAGGAGCTGTTTTCGCCTGAAAACAGCTCCATAATTTCAGATGTATTTTGCGTTTGCGTGTGAACATAACCTTACAAATAAATTAACTGCAGGTTTTCGCAGCATTTCCGTTATTGATGGGTTCGGCCTACTTTAATCTAATGCGTATGACCAGCTTGTAAGTAATACAAATGGCTGCTTCTAGCTCCTTCAATCTCATGATCCTAAGGGTCTCATCTATCAGACCCCCAAACAATTACACATTGGCCCATCCTAGGGATATGCTATTAATATTACAAGTCCAAAACCCATGTAAAACATAGAAATGGCATTAGTAACGGACTAATGCTAGTGCCAATTTCCCAGATTATTCAAAGAGAAAGATCAGCAGCACATCACAGTCCCAGAGAAATTCATGAGGGGCATTAAACAGAAAAAAGTTTCAATCGGTGAAAGCAGTGTCAAGTTGTAGCCAGTCCAACTCCAAAGAGACACACACAGATAGAAAAACCGCAGCACACGCAGGTATCAAAGTATCAAAAAGAATGTCTTTATTCCACCATGAATAGCGACGTTTCGACCCAAGTGAGGGTCTTTCTCAAGCAATAAATAAAGTGAAAATGTGAGATTTATATAGGGGAAATGACATCACAACAGTTATTACATAAACAGATTGTCACGATGCGGGGTGTGGACCCACTGGGCCGTACCGTGTAGCGGGATGGCAGCTGGTCGAACAGGTAAGTATACAGTTCAATTAGTTCAGCAAGGGTACCTGAGGCAATCGTAGGCAGTAGCGAGGCAGGCACGTCCAGGACCAGGCGGTGGGAAGTCGTCAGGTGAGGTGTAGCAGATCAGCGTAGGCTGTAGCACAGCACGGCAAATAGCACAGCACGGCAATAGCACTAGGTAGCACGAAAACAGGATACGGGATACAGGAGCAAGGTACACTGGGAAGCTGGAAGACACCGGGAGACCATAAGCACGACAAACAATGGGTAACGAACAATGCTCTGGCAAAGAGCAAGGGGGCAGAGCCCTTTTTAAAGCCCAGGGCATCCTGGGCCAGATTGCAGAGTTACTGCAAAAATGCGCGCACTGGCCCTTTAAGGCCGTGCACGCGCAGGCGCGCGCGCCCGCCGGAGGCGCTGAGAATCCGGAAGTGAGTGCCGGTGCCTGACAGGGGGACGATGCTGCAATGAGGTAAGCTCTCCATGGCCACGGCCGTCGAGGTTAATGACCGAACGACGGACCGTGGCCATAGATGTTACACATATGCACATGTAACAAAATAAGAAAAATAGAAGTACATCAATATAAATACATACAAATGTGTGTAAATATATACAGTACCCAAGTGGATGGGTAACCGGACTGTCAGTTTAAACAAGCTGTCAAAATTCAGCGTTTTAATGTATTGGCGTTCGGCTCTCCCTTCTGCCCATGCGCGGGATTCACTAGACTTCATAACAACAAAAACGTTGTAGCTTAGTAACCCCGACTACTTGACCGCAAGAACCATGGCGCGTCATTGAGTGCCGCTTCCATGGTAACCCGCTCCACACTTCAACAGTCAGTAGCGTTAGACATATTACCTCCGTAATTCGATATTAATGATGTCAAATAATATAATATCAAAGTTTAAATGTATCACATTGCTCTCCACTACAGTTTCGCCTATTTTCGAAAGGCATATACAGATATTTTTTATTCATTAAGTTTATTAATAAACGTCTGTTAGGGAACGTTAATATATTAGCCAATAGACCTATATCACCAAGAGCTATATCTTGATACCATTTTATTATAATACATGACATCAAAATGGAGATAAATATGGCAGAGGGAAAATTGAACAGCAAAAAGAAATAACATTATATCAAATCAGTCCGTAAATTCTTTTTGATACTTTGATACCTGCGTGTGCTGCGGTTTTTCTATCTATGTGAACTTCCCAGATTATGTCATACACATTCTTAACTGACGTTGGGTACTATAAATCCAAATAAAGCATAGAACAACGTTATTTTAGTGGAATTAGTATAACCCCTTAATAACCGCCAATACGCCTTTTCACGGCGGTTATTAAGGGAATTTATTCACGGCGGCCTGATAAACGACCTGCACGGGTGTCCCGTACAGGCTGGAGCCAGGGCTCGGCTGTCTGATGTCAGCCGGCTCCTGCTCCAACGGTAGTGATACAAGTTTACATGGCATCCGATGTGGTGCCATGGCAGCCGGGGGCCTAACAAAGGCTCCCAGGTCTGCCCTGGCTATACACCCATTAGGACATGCCAGAGCCAGAGGTTTTATACTGACAGGCAGTAATGCTCTGGTATACAAAGTATATAAATATCGCATAGTCAAGTCCCCTAGTGGGACTGAAAAAATAATTAATGTGAAATAAAAATCAATAAAAAGCTACACCATAAAAAAATTGTTTTATTTAGTAAAAGTGTAAAAATAAAATTAAAACTACACATCTATGGTATCCCCGCAATCGTAATGACCCAAAAAATAAAGTTAGCATATTATTTAAACTGCAAGGTGAACGCCGTAAAAGAAACCCTGCAAAAAACAACGGGAAATTTGCTATTTTTTCCCATTCCCCCCAAAAAATAATAATAAAAGGTTAATCAATAAGTCCCATGTACCCCAAAATGGCAGCAATGAAGTCTAGCAAAAAACAAGCCCTCATATGGCGACATTGACGGAAAAATAAAAAAATTACACGATGCAAAATAAAAGAATTTTAGTTCAAATGTGTTTTTATTGTGCGGAAGTAGTAAAACATAAAAAACCTATACATATGTGGTATCGCCATAATCGTACCGACCCATAGACTAAAGCTAGCATGTTATTTACGCCACACGGTAAACGGCGTAAATGTAAAATGCATAGAATAATGGCTAAATTGCTATTATTTTCTATCCCCTCCAAAAAAAGTTAAGAAAAGTTAATTACAAAATCCTATATACCCCAAAACGGTGCCATTGAAAAATACAACTCAACCCGCAAAAAACAAGTCCTCATACAGCCATGTCCACGTGAAAATAAAAAAGTTATAGCTCTTTGAATGTGACGATGGAAAAACTAAAAAAATTGCTTGGACATAGGGCCCAGAATGCATGCAGAGGGAAGGGGTTAATTATACTAATAATGAAAATAATGAGTAAATCAACAACCTAAAAGAAACGTAAATAGAGATGAGTGTGCTGCCACCCACTGGCAGCACAACATACTGTATATTCTGCCTTCAATCAGTTCTTCCATACCAGCTAGATGCAGCAGGACATATTCTATGTAAAGTTACAGTCATTTATGAACTACAACTTTTCTTCAGATTATATCTCTTCACTATTTCTTTTGATCACATCTTGCAAAGAAAATTAGTCATTTTTGCAGGTTTCAGGATGTAAGCAAAATGTACAAGACAGTGGTCATGTCATGAACGATCTGAACTATCAGTTCACCAATAAGATATAAAAGAATGTGCTAGTTATGGTTGTGAGAACCATTTCTTGTTTATATTTTACCAATTTCATTATATGAACTTTTTTTCAATTATTTCTGAAAATGTTCAAATGCAATTGTGCCCTTATGTCTGGGGCCATATGTGGAGGTATAGTGGAATGATTTGCTAAAGCTTGCCATACATTTCAGATAGCTGTCAGCTGAACGGCTCAGTGTGCTGTCGGCCAAGCTTGCTTGTGTTCTCAATATGGAAAAGGAGTAAAGCCGCCGCCAGACTCCCCTAGTAGCGGCTAATCTTGCAAACAAATTGGTTAGGCATGTTGCAATCCAACAGCCTGATCCTTCTTTCCCCTGACATCTGCCATCGGGGGAGACTCGAGATACCGCCATACACATTAGATGGTCAGCCGGTCCTGCCAAAATCGTCGGGGTTGGCCGACATACATCTAATGTGTATGGTCACCTTAACGTACAATGAAGTAATCATTTTTCCGCTTATATTGTGAATAAATCCAGCAAAGTATGATGTCATCTCACACAGAAGGAAATTACACCAAAAGTGATTAGGTAGGAGAGTCCAGGTATAGATTTTGGACCATGACCGATGAGCTGTAAACCTTTTTAAGAAGTTTTTATCACAATTTAGAATCCTTTTTTAGATAAAGCACTGATATATGTGGGCAGTACAGGAACTCATTCCAGTCAATCCATCCTATCATTAACCCAACATCATAAAGAAAAATTTACATCGGGGGAGATTTATCAATAGTGTCAAAAAGAATGCATCATTTTATGTGATGGCACAAACTGGGTTAAATTTAACATGGCATATGGTAAATTTGGTGCAATTCACTTGACATGTAGATACTTTTTATTTCCCTATGCCACCTTATGGCTGACTTACTTTGCGTATGTATTTTGCAACAAAAAATAAAATGGAGCATGCCCTTATAACTTTGGTACATTTCTAGACTCCTCTAAGTTGCTCTCCTTTTACTATACACTTTTCAAGTGTCAAGTGAAGCGTAAAAAGAGTGTATTTACACATAGAGGTTTTGCTGCGTTTTTTTTCCGCGCAGGCGAAAACCGCATTGAAAAAATGCATGCGTTTTTACAGCGTTTTGAGAAATTGCGGAAAAAACATGCGTTTTTCAGTGCGTTTTTCAGCTGCATGGCGAAAACAGCAGCAAAACCACACTGTTTGAATATACCTTTAACCCCTTCAGGACGCAGCGTGTTTTGGCATCGTGGCAGAGCCGATTTTTTTAAAATCTGACATGTGTTACTTTATGTGGTAATAACTCCGGAACGTTTTTACCTATCCAAGCGATTCTGAGATTGTTTTCTCGTGACATATTGTACTTTATGTTAGTGAAAAAATCTGGTCGATAAATTCATTGCTTATTTGTGAAAAACACAAAAATTTAGAGAAAATTTGAAGAAATTATGATTTTTCCAATTTTAAATAGATTTACTTGTAAAACAGATAGTAATACCACACAAAATAGTCACAAGTTTACATTTCCCATATTTCTGCTTTATGTTTGCATCGTTTTTTTTGAACAACCTTTTATTTTTCTAGGACGTTACAAGGTTTAGAACTTTAGCAGCAATTTCTCATATTTTCAAGAAAATTTCAAAAGGCTATTTTTACAGGTACCAGTTTAGTTCTGAAGTGTTTCTGAGGGTCTTATATATTAGAATCCCCCCATAAATCACCCCATTTTATAAACTGCACCCCTCAAAGTGTTCAAAACAGCATTCAGAAAGTTTCTTAACCCTTTAGGCGTTTCACAGGAATTAAAGCAAAGTAGAGGGGAAATTTACAAATTTATTTTTTTTTGCCAAGGAAAAATGAGACCCCTAGGATCATGCTGCTAGCTGCTAGCGGTGCCACCACCCTCATGCCCGGTGTCGACGCTAGCAGCCGCTATAGCTGCTACAGCGGTAGCGACGGCCACCAAGTGTAGAAGTGCCCGGGCGGAAAGTCGACTGTCTAAGGCTGACCCTGGGTGCAGTTAGCAAGTGGCACCAGACCCGCTGGTAGTTGCAACGGCGCGGGGATACACACATCCGCTGGCGCCCCTCTTGTAGTGTGGCGACTTGTGCCCTGTTCGACCGCACTGGTCGAACGTATCTAAGGCCAGCCATTGGGATAGTAAAAAGAAGAGTACTGGCACAACTCAAGTTGAATTAAAAAACAATTAAAGTAAGGCTTCTTTCACACTAGCATTACTATAAGTTTACCGCTCTTCCATCAGAGGAAGAGAGGATCAATACAATAATCGGAAAGCAACAGTTCCGTTAGAATTACTATTGATTTCAATGGTAATTATTTTGTATCAGTTGCTTTTTGTTTCTCTCCATTCACTAGGTTTCCGTTTTTTTGAATGGAAACAAAAGTGCAGTCTGCAGAACTTTTGTTTCCGTTCAAAAAAAACGGAAACCTAGCGAACGGAGACAAACGGCAAGCAACTGATACAAAAGAATTACCATTAAATTCAATGGTAATTCTAATGGAACTGTTGCTTCCCGTTTAATGTATCGATTCTCTCTTCCTCTGATGGAAGAGAGGTAAACGTATATTAACGCTAGTGTGAATTTAGCCTAATACAATTAAGATATTAATAATATAAAAAAAACTTCTTCTGGCTTTGAACCACGGACCTTTTACATATAAGGCAAATGAGCTAGCCACTACACTATAGAAACTAACATACTTAATACTTACCAAACAGTAGTAGTTGAGGGTCAATTCAATTACGGCTGTCACTGTCTCAGTCTCTCCTGCCGGCAGGGTCTGTCTGCTTTTAGACTCACCAGTAACATGGCCTGCTTTTAGTTTTCCCATGCTAATTGAGCGCGGGAAAGCTACAAGCGGGGCTGTGATTGATGAGTCCGACACTCAAACCACCCCCTCCTGCACCCCCCTGCCTGATCTCAGGACATGAGGTCAGGACCAGGTGACTCACACGTCACTGGACCCGGCACCGACCCAATGACGGTCTGTGCATCTCTGACTGTCAGAGACAGTCACAGAACGTCATACGCTCCTCCTCCGCAGCCGCTTAAAGTCCACTCTCCTCCTAATTGCCGGCTACGCCCTGTAGCGGGCTTCCCTTCTTATTTGCACTGCGTCAGCGCGTGTACATTTTGGACAGTGTTTATTTCTGCCGGATGCTACGGACGGCAGAAGAAAACACTGGTTTTTTGCGGACTGTCCGTACATTTACGGATGGTTGGCAGCCCTGACTGAAACACAGGACTCAGAAGCAAAGGAGCACCTAGAGGATTTTGGTGACTCTTTTTTTTTTAGATTATATTTTAGGCACCATGTCAGGTTTGAAGAGGTCTTGTGATGGCAAAACAGTGGAAACCCCCTAAAAGTGACCCCATTTTGGAAACTACACCCCTGAAGGAATTTATCTAGGGGTATAGTTAGCATTTTGACCCCACAGGTATATGGCTATATTTATTGGCGTTAGTCTGTGAAAATAAAGAAGAAAATGCACCCCAACATTTGTAAAGCATCTTCTTCCGATTACGGAAATACCCCTTATGTGGTAATAAAATGATTGAATGCATAGCAGGGCTCAGAAGGGAAGGAGCGCCATTTGGATTTTGGAGCGCAAATTTTGCTGGATTGGTTTTCAGTGCCATGTCGCGTTTGCAATGCACTGGAGGGACCAAAACAGCGGAAACCCCCCAAAAGTGACAACATTTTGGAAACTACACCCCTCAAGGAATTTTTCTAGGGATATAAAGAAGAAAATGCACCCCAACATTTGTAAAGCATCTTCTTCCGATTACGGAAATACCCCTTATGTGGTAATAAAATGATTGAATGCATAGCAGGGCTCAGAAGGGAAGGAGCGCCATTTGGATTTTGGAGCGCAAATTTTGCTGGATTGGTTTTCAGTGCCATGTCGCGTTTGCAATGCACTGGAGGGACCAAAACAGCGGAAACCCCCCAAAAGTGACAACATTTTGGAAACTACACCCCTCAAGGAATTTTTCTAGGGATATAGTTAGCATTTTGACCCCACAGGTTTTTTGCAGAATTTAGTGGAATTAAGCCGTGAAAATGAATATCAACATTTTTGTCCACTAAAATTTTGAATTTTTTCATTTTCACAAGGGATAAAGGAGAAAAAGCCACCCAACATTTGTAAAGTAATTTCTCCCGAGTACGGCAATACCCCACATGTGGTCATAAATGTTTTTTTTATTAGGATTAAATTAACCTTTTCAGGACTGATCCTTTTTTTGCTTTTTCCTTTTCGTTTTCCACTCTCCGCCTTCTAAACACTGTAACTTTTTTATTTTTCCATCAATAGAGTGGTCTGAGGGCTTATTTTTTGTGGGAGGAGTTGTAGTTTCTGTGGACACAATTTAAAGTACCATATAATGCACTGGGAAACTGAAAATAATTTTTTTTGGACAAAACAGTGATTCCTCCATTGTTTTTTGGGTTTCGTTTTTACCGCTTTCACCATGCGGTAAAAAAGACAACTTAAATTTATTTTGCATCTCAATACGATTACGGTGATACCAAATGTATATAGTTTTTTTTATATTGTACTTTTACAAAGAAAAAACTATTTGTTAAAAAAAAAATATTTTTTGTATTAACACATTCTGAGAGCCATAACGTTTTTGTTTTTTGGTCGATTGAGCGGTGTGAGGGCTTATTTTTGGCAAGACGAGCTGTAGTTTTTATTGGTACCATTTTTTGGTACATACAACCTTTTAATCACGTTATTAAATTTTATTTAGGGCTAAGGTGACCAAAAAACTGTGATTTTGGCGTTTTCAATTCTTTATTTCTTACGGCATTCATCGTGCGCCATCAATTAATACTTTATTCTTTAGGTTTTATGTTTTGCAGCGTTTACACAATAAAATCTCTTTTTTTTAATAAAATAATTTATTTTTTGTGTCACCATATTCTGACAGCCATAACTTTTTTATTTTTCAGTCCAAAATTGTATTTTGTGGGACGTGTTATAGTTTTTATTGGTACTATTTTAGGGTACATGCAACATTTTGATCACTTTTTATTCTATATTTTTGGAGGGGTGGTGACCAAAAAATAGTGATTCCGGCATTGTTTTTAATTTATTCTTTTTTTTGCAGTGTTCACTGTGCGGGAAAAATAACATTACAGTTTTATAGATAGGGTTGTAACAAACGCGGTGATACCAAATATGTGTACTTTTTCTTAACGTTTTCATTTTTTTCCTATAATAAAAGACTTATTATAGGAACAAAAAAAACTTTTATTTTTACTCTTTTATAAAACATTTTTATTAACTTTTTTTTTACGTTTGACACTAATCGCTGCTAGAATACATGACACTACCTAGTAGTGTAATGTATTCCAACTATTAGTGTGACATCACAGTCACTCTGAGGGCTTATTCAGACGAACGTTAAATACGTCTGTGCAACGCGCGTGATTTTCACGCGCCTCGCACGAACCTATATTAGTCTATGGGGCCGTGCAGACAGTCCCTGACTTCCCCCGCTGCTCTCCACTCTCCTGTCCCTGTTGTAATGTGATCCTGCTGAGTGTCTGGACGGAGAGAGCAGCGAGCACGTGTCTTCACTGCTGCCGGCATGAGGACGCTCAGGGGAAATCCTGCCATGGACTCTCCACCTCTTCCTGATGTTCTCTGAAGTCTACAAAAGGTACGTGTAGTGTGTACTGTATGTATGTAATGTGTGTACTGTGTGTGTACTGTATGTGTAATGTATGTGTGTGTGCGTGTGTCTGTGTGTGTGCAGGGCCGCCACCAGGAATTTCAGGGCCCCATACAGGTAAATTTTCTGGGCCCCCCTACCGTGGCAACGCCTGTTAACGGTACTCCGTCCAGCACTATATCATGCTACCCAGGGCCGCCATCAGGAGGGGTATTAGGGGTACTGATGTGAGAGGCCCAGCCAAACCTAATCGAAAGGGGGGCCCGGCAAATGCCGTGACTTGCCTTTGGTAGAAAAAAAACAGGCCCCTGCAATGGGGCCCGTTTTTTTCACCAAAAGAATGTCGTGAGCTGCGGGCCCCCCTTTCAATTAGGTTTGGCCGGGCCTCTCACATCAGTACCCCTAATACCCCCCTGATGGCGGCCCTGTGTAGCATGGGGGTCATCATGGGAGCCGTCAAACACCGGCCGCCCGCGCGACCGATCGCGCGCACCCGCAAACTCCCGCGCGTGCGCACTCGCAAGCGCGCACCTGCGACCACACGCACCCGCGACCGGCTGGAACCGCGCACCGGATTTTGAGGCAGATTTTGACCTGCCCACACTATCTTGCCGCGCTTTTTGCTGTGTTTTTTGCCTGCAGCGATTGAGGACAGCAGACAAAAAACACACCGAAAAATGCATTTTCTGCCTCCCATTGATTTCGATGGGAGGTCAGAGGCGGAACTGCGGCAAGAAAGGACGTGCTGCTTTTTCTTTTTTCCGCGACTGGCTCCCATTGATTTCAGATTAAATCAATGGGAGGCGGTTTTGGAAGTTTTTTGGTGCTGATTCTGACGCAGTGTCCGAGTCAATATCAAGGCCCAAAAACTCTGTGAACTGGGCCTTATCGTTAGGGCTTATTCAGACGAACATGTAATGCAACGCGCGTGATATTCACGCACCTCGCACGGACCTATGTTACTCTATGGGGCCATGCAGACTGTCAGTGATTTTCACGCAGCATGTGTCCGCTGCGTGAAACGCACGACATGTCCGATATTTCTGTGTTGTTCGCGCTTTACGCACCCATTGAAGTCAATGGGTGCGTGAAAATCACGCCCAGCACTTCCGCAGCAGTATAAACTATGAATGAAAACAGAAAAGCACCACGTGCTACAAACATACAAACAGAGTGTCATAATGATGGCGGCTGCGCGAAAATCACGCAGCCACGTGTCGTGGAAATCCATCGCTCAAAATATATTAGACTGAAATTTATACGAGTCCAAACAGACTCTCAAGGCCAGACCCCATTAGTCAGTATCCTAATTAGGATATTTCACCGATATATATCGAGAGAGGAGAAGAAAACACACAGACACGCTGATATGTTCAAAAATACTCCTCTGAAGGATTTATTATCAGACTCAAACTGTTAAACTGAAATTCAGAAAGGGTGTAGGCTTGAGGTAAACCAATCAGAGACAATGTAACAATATTTGTTATTCAGTAAAAAGCATACAATAAAATACATCCCAGATACATCATTATAATTCTTCACACATTAGGCTTTGCAGGTGTCTTATCTCTTTTGGACAGAATATGCTCGTGGAGATGGGGGAGACCTTCCCTCACGCATACTTGCCACCCTCCCATCTCCCTCCCTGTCCAACTTCGCATGGGAACCAAGGTCAAAGATAAAACATACGAAATCAACATTACTTGTATTAAAGGAACAATGACTTTTGTATTCACTACAACAAAACCAAGATGGGAACTCCAGACAAGATGGCTGCTGCACGAAACTAAATCATTTAAACATTATCATCACTTTCACATAATACATATCTTAGTAATTCGGCATCCTGCTTGATAATTCACAATGTAATTTCATACAGAGAATATAAGCAAATAAATCATCCTTCACAAACCCCCCTTTTTCTCATATTAAATTACAGAAATTATATATTATGATTATGAAACTCAAACAATATATCAATAGGGCCACAACTAATATGATGCCATCACCAATGTCCGGTTTGGGTATGGGGTCCCACCAGTGTATTGACAAGTCCTGTACATCATCGTCCTCTTCTTCTCCTGTTTTCTGATTAAAACACTTGATACTGCTGACGTATTCACTCAGGTCTTTGGTCTTTACTTTGGACTATGCTGATGTCATCAGGACTTGGTTTGGTCCTTCTCATCTTTCAGACCCCGTCTCTTTTAGTTTACGTCACCAGGCTGTACACAGCACCTCATGCTGTGAGCCTGGTGTGAGATCCCACGTAGGCGGATTAGTGGAGTGTTATTGTGACTGCCACAAACCCTCCGCTCAGCTGTCTTCTTCCTCCGGTAAGTTACTTGTCTGGGCGGCTGCTTGGAATTGTGACACTGCCGTCAGTTCATGACAAACGCGTTGTATTGGCTCCGGCTGCGCCTGCCGCACCTCAGTAATGGAGTTCATCGTATTAAAAATCTTTTAGTTCATGTTTACTGGCACTTGCTGGGGACCCCCAACCCTTGTCAATTGTTAAAATAAATACTAATGTGGTGATAACATCTACGTACTATAAAAGTTGTTCTAAGTACATACAATAACAATGTCAGGCCCTTAAACTAAATCAAACAAACACCTTTTATATAAGAAAAACTTCTCTGTTCCAATGGACATGGCACCTAGAAGATGTGTAATTATTGGGTACATTTCATTTACACTTGGTGTCACGCTTTCCAGCAGAATTTGTACCTTGATCTGAGCTGATTGCCTGGAACATCTCCAGCTCACCAAAATATACACAGATTCCACATGTTTATCTGACAAATGTCGCAAACCAATTTTTCTTACTCTAATTTGTATTGCATGGGAAGGCCTCTCAAGGTCTGTTCTCTTCGTGGGAGGCAGGTATGATAAGGTTGGCACCGGTCTGCCAGGACTGTTCTGTAGGCAAATCAAACAGCTCTAACAGAATTTAGCAGCAACAGCTGTAAAGCCTGGGACATACCAATTAGATCTTACCAAATCGATCCTTGCAGTCTTGGGGCATATGTGAGGTCATACACCATCAATGCAAGTGCCATCAAGAGTGCCTTGGGTGTTACCGGTTCACCTTCCCTTATCCGTCCACATTCTGTTAGAATCTGGTTCTCACGCCTTCCGCTCCCAGTTGGACTCTTCCTGTGGAGAACAAACTTTTTCATTGTATAAACATTAATTGATCTTAATCAAATAATTAATTTGAAGAAAAACATTAACAAATAACATCTTTACATCAAACGTTCACATTGAACAATAACTAGAAGTGATACATTCAAACTGATTTTGTCTTCTTTATATATATATATATATATATATATATATATATATATATATATATATATATACATAAACACTGCACAGAATTTTCCTTTCACAATAACAAAAAAAAACAACAAATAACTAAAAATGTTTTCAAATGGGAATATTCCACTTCTGTACCTTTTATCTGTCGCATGACTCTAATAGTCCAATGCTAAGGCTGGTCCAGAACTTTACATAAAACTTAACTTCAGTATTTAATATTCCCACAACACTTCTTAAATACAATTATTAAACAAACTAACTTTGGAATAACATCTGGAGAACTGCTGATATCTTATTGTACAAACATCAGGTCAATACTTGGGATAACATTGTTCCCCTGTCACTTACACACAACGTCTGCAGTGGGGAAAATACAGGCCGGGCTTCAGGCCCCCCTGAGAGCAGATCTACACACACAAGCACATTGTCATACACTTCTACCTCGGGTAGCTGTATGTTCTGCAGTCGCTGGGACGGATAATCTGGCCGGGCTGCACTTTTCACAGGTACTTTTGCTGTTTTACCTATGTCACGCCGTGCGCACATCATGCCGGCTGCTACAAACCTAGTGGTGGCATTATTGTATCCAGGGACAAGCCAATTTACTGATACCTGGCTGCACATACTCTTGTTGTCAGTTCTGTCTTCTCTCGCTCTCTCAATTGGCTTACCCGATGATCCAATAAAGTTCCTACTACCAATGGGCCCATAATTGTGGGCGATGCCAAAAGCGTACCTAGAGTCAGTGTAAATGTCGGCCGTCTTACCTTCTGCCGGGTTACAGCCTCAGCGAGCACCTCCAGCTCCGCTCCTTGAGATGAACAAGAAGGTGAGAGTGGTTTCTGGGTAATTTACCTTGTGCCTCGTATCCTGTTCTACACATACTGTATATGATGAAGTATGTCTACATTACACATTTACATTGGAAACCCATGTCACATATAGATAGAACATTTCAAAAGGGTGGAGTTTTATTGTTCCACATTCATCTGATGATCCAGAACACTTGTAAATCCCACCCACCAGGTCCTGTAAATACCTGATTAATACAAAAACAAACAAAATATGTTACTGAAATCTGGCATAAAATAAACAATATTCAAACTATTCAAACGCCTTCTCCCCATCTAAATCTGTAAAGACTCATCTGTGAGTGATGTCACCTCTGCCTCCTGTGTAAATTTGCTGGAGGGGGATGGTCTCTTACACAATACCTCATATTGGGTGGAGACTACAGCACAGCTTACCCAGTGCCATATTCACCGTTCTGGAAGGATCTGGAACCATCTACACAGAAAAACCTCAAAATGTAGGTTACTGTCATACACATTTAATCTGGGTTACTCCTTGAAGCTCATAAACATTTTGTAGATCTCCTAGAACCAAATTCATTAATTCAAAACAAAATAAAACACAAAACAAAACTACCTGATCAGTCCCTTCACCATTCCCTCCTATTTGGACTCTGCAAAAGTAATGTAGCAGGGTTCAAAACTACAGGTCAACATAATGAGATTAGGCACTCTATCTGAGGGGCACTAGTTTAACCCCCTGTAATACACAACAGCCTGGAACAAAAATGACTTTCTCCTGACAAAAATAAATTTTATCTTTAAAATGACCTGCAACCATTTACCTGTAAAACATCTCACATTTTCAAAAATGACGTTTATGCAGCACCATAGCACGTGCCTCATGTGTGAAAACAAAAAACAACAAGACAAATGTAATTAGTTATTCAATAACACAGAAAATAATATATCTGGTAATATTAATTACTGCAAACCAATAAGCTATACATAAAAATAGGGAACAGAGGGGGCACATACATTTTCAAGACCCCGTGTCTCACAATATCTGTATTTTAATTCATTTGAATCAACATCAAAACATTCCAACATTAAATCTTATCACATTATAACACATTAATATGCAGTATAACTTTTATCTTTTTACAAACATATCCAGCCGGCTGTAATATTTTTCTCGCTTGGTGTAATTACAGACGACTGCGCGTGCGCGAAAATAAGACACGTTCCATAAAAAAAAACTGATTTTAACCCCATACACAAAACACTAACATTTTTAGACATTTCTACTGTTAAAAATAGGAAACATACAATATAGTTCTGCTTTTATTGTGGCCATTAGTTTCAAACTTCAGACATGTAACATTACACACATCACACAGATGTCTCATCACATCACACATGTTACATTGCACACATCACACATCACACAGATGGCTCATTACATTACATATGTATCACACATCACACAGATGTCACATCACACCTGTTCACATTACACTCCCCCCGTTCTGACCCACATTAGTCACTGCAATGTACCTGGCTGCTCCGTTTTCTTCACTCTTCCAATGAAAATTTACACCTGTATTTAAATTGTTCTTTCTCACATCATCTTACTTGTAACAACTACCTGTAATCACCTGCTTTGTCCTTTTAACTTATGCCTTGTCCTGGCCACTCCACTCCCTTCTCAACTTTCCACAAACCATTGTCTTTATCACATGCAAACATCCATCTTTCCGCTGCCAGCCTCTTCAACAATTTTTTTTCAGTGTGTTATTTTGCCTTCACATACTTTACAATTAAAGCCCCAGCTCCTTTTGCTCATTCTAATGTTGGCCGGGACCAGTGCCCCAAAGCATCTTTGTCCAACTTCCTCCTGACCCCATGGTCGGAGAGCAGTAGGGTGATTTCCGGTAAATCCCCCACCTCCAGGCAAACAGGCCACGCCACGTTTGCCGACAGATATCTCAGACCAGTCTATCTCCTAGACTGTCTTACCAATACGATATCAAAAGTCGTTCCTCCAGACATTCTAGCAGTAGGATCCTCTGATCCCTCACTGTATTGAACATCAAGAACAGACAAAATGCTGCCAATCAAGAATAACAAGAGCAAATTCTTCAACACAATCGACATTCATGAACCTCCATTGATTCAAGCAGGAGTTGGTAACACTTCACTTATGCAGAACACTTGCTGCCGGGGTGTGTCTTTCGGTTCATACAGCCCGTGATGTAGCATATATCCCAAACTCTTTCCTCTAGCACTTTGCAATGGTTTCACATGCAAATTATATTTAGTAACATATATATATTATCCTCCCCGCTCAGTCGTTCACTTTGTGGGTTGTAGTTTAGGGGGCTGTTATGTATGTTGGTGATAATTTCTTTACGGGCTATGAGTCTGAGCCAATACCAATGTCCTTCACTGTAATTACTACTACGACACAGGTGGCACCTGGGGTAAGTGTCAGGGTCATTCATTGAATACAGGATGTTATATTACAACGGTATTCAATCCAGCGGTCTGATGTTATACTACTACAGACTTAATTACTTGGATGTTATTTTACATCAAAGTGTATATGCCGGATTATCATGTGCTAGAAATCAGTCTGTACTCATTCCCACCTTATGCCAGTCTGGCAATGCATACAACTGGTTTATGGACCCTTACACACAATATCACTGTCTGGCAATGAGTTAGGAAAATATAAATGATTTTCTAATACAGTATTCAAAGTTTTCCCTGTTGCACTGGGTAATAGTATTGAGTGAAAATTGAATATAGACACAATTGCTTCTCCTTGCACTGGATTCTACATTATCAGGACTTAACCATTGAAGCCCCTGTGGTACTACAGGATATTACTCACAACTATCCAACTGTCCTCTCACCTACAAACAGTCAGTACCTCCCAACTATAATCCTAGACAAACGGGTAACAGAACAACTATTAATCCTCAACAATTTTACACAACTAAATAACAAATGACACTACAACAAAGCATCAAGCAGAAGTTTTGTTTTTTCCTCACAGTCCAGACTACAATCTTTTCATTTCAAATACTTCACATTTGAGTTACGACTTCTCTCCGCCATGCGCTACGTCACTGCATTCCAAAGGCGGAGGTCTTACACTTCTCACAATTTTCCTGGTTAACAATGTAATTGCTGGCAAAAATTCTCTCATGTCTTTCATATCAACAGTTTAAGATCACGTACACACCTGCAATCCATCATCACACAAAAAGCTTCAACATACCTTTTTGGATCCATCTTTCAACCCACGTCTGACTAAGGAGCCTCGTCCAAAAGAAGTGACGTCTGACAGCTAGATTCCAAGGCTTACGCAATACATGTGTGAATGGTGTAAGAATAAGCTCCTTACCTACCGCGGTTTTTTGTAATTCACAGATGCAAAGCCAGACCTCTCCAGTGACAGCTTATCAGACGTGCAATCTTCCCGGGTTTCGGCACCATTACTGTCGTGGAAATCCATCGCTCAAAATATATTAGACTGAAATTTATACGAGTCCAAACAGACTCTCGAGGCCAGACCCCATTAGTCAGTATCCTAATTAGGATATTTCACCGATATATATCGAGAGAGGAGAAGAAAACACACAGACACGCTGATATGTTCAAAAATACTCCTCTGAAGAATTTATTATCAGACTCAAACTGTTAAACTGAAATTCAGAAAGGGTGTAGACTTGAGGTAAACCAATCAGAGACAATGTAACAATATTTGTTATTCAGTAAAAAGCATACAATAAAATACATCCCAGATACATCATTATAATTCTTCACACATTAGGCTTTGCAGGTGTCTTATCTCTTTTGGACAGAATATGCTCGTGGAGATGGGGGAGACCTTCCCTCACGCATACTTGCCACCCTCCCATCTCCCTCCCTGTCCAACTTCGCATGGGAACCAAGGTCAAAGATAAAACATACGAAATCAACATTACTTGTATTAAAGGAACAATGACTTTTCTATTCACTACAATAAAACCAAGATGGGAACTCCAGACAAGATGGCTGCTGCACGAAACTAAATCATTTAAACATTATCATCACTTTCACATAATACATATCTTAGTAATTCGGCATCCTGCTTGATAATTCACAATGTAATTTCATACAGAGAATATAAGCAAATAAATCATCCTTCACAAACGCATCATACGCAGCTGACACACGGAGCTGTTATGGACCTTTTGCATGCGCAAAACGCCACGTTTTTTGCGCGCGCAAAAAGCACACGCTGGTGTGAATCCGGCCTCGGTCAGAAGAGAGAGATGCGTCACCTAAACTACGGCCGGGGTAGGTCTAAACTTTTTTATAAATTTAAAAAAGTGCCTTTTTGTTTTCCTCATTTGTGATTTTTGCGGCAGAACCGCAGCATTTCCGCAACAGAGGAGCGGCGATTCCACAGAATAAATTGACATGCTGCGGCTTAAAAAGCTACACTGCAGGTCAATTTTTTTTGCAGCGTGTGGATGAGATTTGTTCAAATCTCATCCACTCTGCTGCCACTGTAATACGCGGCGGATTTTCCACAATAAAATGTGTTGCATAAAATCTGCAGTGTTCATGCCTAGTGTGTTCCTACCCTAAGGCCGGATTTACACAAGCGTGTGCTTTTTGCGCGCGCAAAAAACGTGGCGTTTTGCACATGCAAAAGTTCCATAACAGCTCCGTGTGGCAGCAGCGTATGATGCGTGGCTGCGTGATTTTTCGCGCAGCCGCCATCATTATGACACTCTGTTTGTATGTTTGTAGCACGTGGTGCTTTTCTGTTTTCATTCATAGTTTATACTGCTGCGGAAGAGCTGGGCGTGATTTTCACGCACCCATTGACTTCAATGGGTGCGTGATGCGCGAACAACGCAGAAACATAGGACATGTCGTGAGTTTTACGCAGCGGGCACACGCTGCGTGAAAATCACTGACAGTCTGCACGGCCCCATAGAGTAACATAGGTCCGTGCGAGGCGCGTGAAAATCACGCACGTTGCATGGATGTATTACACGTTCGTCTGAATAAGCCCTAACAATAAGGTCCAGTTCACAGAGTTTTTGTGCCTTGATATTGACTCGGACACTGCGTCAGAATCAGCACCAAAAAACTTCTAAAACCGCCTCCCATCGATTTAATCTGAAATCAATGGGAGCCAGTCGCGGAAAAAAGAAAAAGCAGCACGTCCTTTCTTGCCGCGGTTCCGCCTCTGACCTCCCATCGAAATCAATGGGAGGCAGAAAATGCATTTTTCGGTGCATTTTTTGTCTGCTGTCCTCAATCGCCGCAGGCAAAAAACGCAGCAAAAAACGCGGCAAGATAGTGTGGGCAGGTCAAAATTTGCCTCAAATTTCTTTAAGGAATTTTGAGGCAGATTTTTTCGGCCTGCAAAATACTCTGTGTGAACGGGGGCCATACATGATCAGCACTTTGAGACACTTTACTCACTGTCAGAAGAGCTGCTGGCTCCCACTCCAGTCCTCGTCAGGCGATGCCTTCGGTCCAGATGTCCAGTCCTTCACCTCCAGGCTCCAGAAAATGACGGGGATCGTAGAACTCCTGCCGCCGCTCAACAACTGGACTCCTCCCCCTCTCCTTACGCAGCTACGCTCTGGAGGAGGAGGCGGTGGAGGAGTAGGAGGCGGAGGAGGAGGCGGAGGCGGGCCAGCAGGTAACTAGTGTGTGCGCCGCTCTCCCTGTGTGGCTGTCCTTGCCAGTAGTTTGGCGATGTTCTTGTGGTGCGCGCCTGCGGTCCTTCGTGTGCGCGCGCTTGTGCGGTCGAGCGCGCGCGGGCGCGCCTTTGCGGTCGAGAGCGCGCGCAAGCGGGCGGTGTTTCACGGCTGTGTTTGACGAGAGGGGGGCCCGCAGCTCACGACATTGTTTTGGTGAAAAGAACAGGCCCCATTGCAGGGGCCTGTTTTTTTCTACCAAAGGCAAGTCGCGGCAGTTGCCGGGCCCCCCTTTCAATTAAGTTTGGCCGGGCCCCCTACAGTAGTACCCCTAATACCCCCCTGATGGCGGCCCTGTGTGTGTGTGTATATATATATATATATATATATATATATACACACACGAGTATGTAATGTACGTACTGTATGTGTATATTTGTGTAGTTTAGTGTGTATGTGTGTGTGTGTGTCTATACATATATATATATATATATATATATATATATATATATATATTTGTGTATGTATCAGAGTGTGTGTGTATGTATGTATGTATGTACGGATGATTTCAATGGGAGGCAGAGGCATTTTTTTACCCGCGAGCGGAAAAACCATCTCGCGGAAAAAAGCAGCGGCATGCCCTATCTTTGGGCGTTTACGTCTCTTTCCTCCCATTGACAATGGAGGCAGAGAAAGTGTATTTCACAGCATTTTTGCCCGTTGCGCTCAAGCACGAGCGAAAAGCGCGGCAAACGGCGTGCAGGCAGATCAAAATCTGCCTCAAAATTCCAAACTGAATTTTGAGGCAGAATTTTCTGCCTGCAAAAAACTCTGTGTGAACATACCCTTAAGGTAAGTTATGAGCCTATTTTTTCTAACTATTTTAATGTTCCCTAATATAACTGTATTTATTCATATATTTGTACTAATAAAGATGGGGGCAGCCATCTTTATTAGCATCTGTATATGTGTTTCTGCATGACACATACACAGGTGCTATATGGTGCACTCAGGGCTAGGGATGCACGATGCATCGAAACTTCGATACTGTTTCGATACTCTGCATCCCCAAACGGTTCGATACCATTATTTCATGTATTTCGATACTGAGCTGTGCGGCTGCACTGCTCAGTATTGTAACACATGAATGTATGATAGCGGGGCCGCGGCCGTGTGATAGTCATTGCCGCGCTCCTGACAGCAAGTGCACGCTGTCAGGATGATGCAATGCGGCTGGCACTGCACTAATGAGCAGCGGCACGGAAGACAGAACATGGTGGGCGCACTGCAAAACACCACCATGTTCTGTGTTCAGTGCCTGAACCACTGCTCATTAGTGCAGAGCCGGCTGCATCACCTCATACTGACCGCGTGCGCACTTATTGTCAGGAGCGGGGCAATGACTGTATTACACAGCCGCAGCCCCGCTGGCGGAGATCAGAGAAACCTCTCATCTCTGCCGTCATTCCCGTGAATGCTGCGATCACAGCGGGCTGCAGCATTCAGGGGAAAATGAGAAGGGGGATGTCCCTTGGATCGCGTCACAGGGAATTCCTGTGACGCGATTGAGGGACATACCATATATGGGCAGACAGCCCAGGGTCCATTGAAGGACCACAGGGCTGTCCTACCATATTTCCTGTTGTTAGGGCATACTTAGGTATGTCCTAACTGCCTGCCTGTGTACTATACGTACACAGGCTAATGTGCTGTAATATAGATATATGCCTGTGTACTATCCGTGTATAGATATATGCCAGTACATTAAGGTTTAAAAAAGAAAGTAAAAACATAAAGTAATGTTAAATTTAAAAAAAATACACATGCACCTTTTTTACAATAAACATTAAAATAAGTCTCAATACATAAAATATACACATAATCGGTATTGGCGCGGCCGTAATAACCTGCACAACAATTTTTTTGCATCATATATGATGTGTACGCTGTAAAAAAAATTAAATAAAAACTGCTTTCTATCACTTATTGTGGGGCACGAGGTGCGATGATGAATTTAACCTCCATGTGCCTCACATTAATAGTAATTAACCCCATCATGCACCTTACACATTAACCCATTATGACTGAGAAACATGATGGGGATAATTACTATTAATGTGAGGCATGTGGAGGTTAAATTCATCATCACACCACACATCAGAAAATGGAAGAACTATTTTGGTTTTATTACTGTTGGCAAAGTATCGAACTGGTATCGAAATCGCAATACTAAACGAAGTATCGGTATCGAAGTCCAAATTCTGGTATCGTGACATCCCTACTCAGGGCATAGGGTCGGCTCCCATCCCTACTTTCCTATCTCCTGCTGGAACTACTTTAGCTTTGAACTGTGCTCTGCGGCATGTACGGTTCACAGGGATCCACAGTGACCCTCGCTTCTAGGGGGAAGACGGGCGCCATTTTATCTAAGAGCGACAGCCACTGCAGTCATCGCAGGAGTTGTCTGTCAATTGAAATTAATTGCCAGGCCCTGCCTGCTGTGAATGCAGGACCGCCCGTCAATTTATTTGAATTGCCGCCTCCTCCTGCCCCACACCCTTACCTAACACTTCAATCTGACTGCTAGTAACCCCGGTCACATAGCTAATACAGGGACTCTTCTGTCACTTTAGGAGTCCATGCATTAGCATTTTCTGGTGCACGGGACCTCCCAGATGCGTCAGAATTATTAATAACGATTAACATTTCTGCCGGATCTCTAGGTCCTGGGCGGCACAATAGGAAGTACAGTTCATTGACCTCTAGTTTCTATTGCAGCGCAGGGGAGAAGACAGAAGACTGCAGTAGGTGACTAGAAGTATTTTTATTTTTTATACTGGTTATGTTTTGTTTTTTGTTTTGCAGGTTCCGCTGGACCATTTGGACAACGTCGTAGATTCATTGGATTACTTTGATGATCTACATTTTTTTTAAATAAAATGGTCAGAGGGTTATGTGAGGGAGTTTTTATTTCAATTAAAAAAATAGTATGTCTTTTTTTTATACTTTATTACTGTCTTCGTAATAGCCGCTGTCTGACAGCATCCATTACTAAGGCTGGGGCTTACTGTTAACCAGTAAAAATGCTAGCACCAACCTCCCATTATTACCCCAGTACCCACCCAGTGGCGGATTAAGTAAACCATGGGCCCTGGGCTGTTCCACAAGCTTGGTCCCCCTTCTCCACCACCGCCCTGCCACGTCATGTCTATATTAAACTCCACCTTTCTGTGTGAGCATTGACAAATGAGTGCTACGATTCCCCTTGTCAAAGGGCTGTGTCCCTACACACTGACAGTCTCTAACCATCGCTGACAGTATCACACTGTGTAAGGACACATCCTCCTGACAAGGGGAATGGTAACACGCATTTGTCTATTAGTCCTGGGTACACAAAGACTTTATGTGGAATACAAGGATTTCCGATAACTGACATATCAGGAGAGGTGACAGATCTATAAATGCAATGACTCACAGGAGATGTCTTCACTGATGGGTTGTTCTCTTTTCTTCTCCATCTGACACAGATCGTTATGGCGACTTCTCCTGATGACTGCAGAGTTTCCTGATGAGAAATCTTTTCCCCTTGATTCTGTAGCCATTTTCAGCGTCTATAGCAACATAAAAATTAAGAAATAAACACCATAAATTGTCTTATACCCCAGACCCCTAAGCAAATTAAGACCCAGGCCCATACATTAACTCAAACCAATAAATTCAGTCCCCAAGAGGTAACTAAACTTTCAAAAAACATTTGGCGTGTCATAGTGAGAGTGATATGTCAGAAGTTTTGATTGATGGGGGTCCCAGCATTGAGACCACCACCGATCACTAAAACAAAGCAGAAGGAGTGCTCGGGTGAGCACTGTTCCACTTAATTTCTCACTGTCTTTTCTCAGCGCGGTGTACGGACTCATAGACTTTCTGTTGTGCCCATACACCGTATGCTCGGCTATCAGAGGAAAGACGATCAGAAACAAAGTGGCACAGCACTCACCTGAGCGCTTCTGCCACTTTGTTTCAGCGATTGGTGGGGTCTCAGTGCTCGGACCCCCACCGATTAGAACATTTGACATGTCACTATGACATGTAATTTTTTTTTTAAAGTTTCGTTAGTTACCCTTTAAGCAGTCAGACACCCCTCCCCAGTGCATCTGACTGACTGCTGAGTGCCCTATGGGAGGGTCTAAGTGTCTGACACTTAGGGCGGATTTACACGAGCGTGTGCGTTTTGCACACGCAAAAAATGCGGCGTTTTGCGCGTGCAAAAGGCACTTAACAGCTCCGTGTGTCATCACATAGGATGCGCGGCTGCGTGCCTTTCGCGCAGCCGCCATCATTATGACACTCTGTATGTTTGTAGCACATGGTGCTTTTCTGTTTGCAATCATAGTTATACTGCTGTTGAGCAAATCACGCACGTCCCACGGAGGTGCCTCCATGTGGCATACGTGATTTTCACGCACCCATTGACTTCAATGGGTGCGTGATGCGCAAAAAACGCAGAAATATAGGACATGTCGTCAGTTTTACGCAGAGGACTCACGCTGCGCAAAAATCACTGACTGTCTGCACTGTCCCATATACTTGCATAGGTCCGTGCGACGCGCGTGAAAAGCACGCGCGTTGCACGGACGTATTACACGTTCGTGTAAATCTGCCCTTATGGCTCTTGGGGGGGGGGAAGGAGTTATTCCCCTATAGAACCCTGAACAGTCAATCAAATGCTCTGCCCCCCCCCCTGCAGTATAATAACTACTGAGGGCTCCATGGGGGAGATTATACTGCAGGGGGGGGGGGGTTCTGAGCATCTGACTTACTGCAGAGGGCTCTATGGGTGGGAAATTATTTTGCACACAAAAAATGTGAGATTAAACACCCTATATACAATTCACACTAACACCGCACACTATATATTCAAACCACACACACTATATAGACTTACATTATAGACACCATAAACACAGCACACACTATATACACAGCACACACTATATACACAGCACACACTATATACACAGCACACACTATATAGACTTACATTATGACATACACACACACACACACACACACACACACATAAACACACACACACTACATAGACTTACATTATAGACACTATATACACAGCACACACTATATAGACTTACATTAACTAACACACACACACTTACTTACTTACTTACCAGTCTCTTCCTCTGCGGTGCTTGTCTCTGGCAGCCTCCAGGACCTTAATCATGTGACTGTGACGTCACCACAGGTCCTTCACCCTCTAGTTTCAGTTTTGCTGTTATCAGGCAGCTGTTGGAGGTTTAGACAGGAGGGACAGTGCACAGCAGCACAGAGGAGCAGACTGTCAGGGAGACTCCAGCACCTGCCCATCACAATCTCTGACAGTCTGCTCTCTACAGCTGATGTGCTGTGCCCCTGTTCCCTAGCCGCAATTGACTCCCCCTGCACATTCCCCCCGCCTCTTCATCAGCACGTGGGACCGATGATCACTAGAATGCGGCCGGCTGCAGCCCTGGAGAGTTTTGTTTCACTTGTGTGCGGTGTGGGAAGCTATGGGCCCCCTGCAAGCCTTGGGCCCCGGGCGACCGCCCAAAACGCCCATATGGGGATCCGCCACTGTACCCACCGCTATCAGGGGTACCAGGAAGAGCCAGGTACGATCCAGGACCCAACCATCTGAAGGGATGACGGTGCCCGGCCGTCGCTTCATATGTTCAGGTATTGGATTGTACCCGGTTCTTCCCGGTACCCCATGCGGCGTTTGGTGCCGGGGTAATAATGGGAGGTTGGTGCTAGCATTTTTACTGGTTAACAGTAAGCCCCAGCCTTAGTAATGGATGCTGTCAATCAGATAGCGGCCATTACACTGGCGGTAATAATGTATTAAAAAAAACACATGGACATAAGAAATATTTTTAATTTAAATAAAAGCTCCCTCACACAACCCGCTTTCACCATTTTATTTAAAAAAAAAAAAAAAACATAGATCATCAAAGTAGTCAAATAAATCTACGGCGTAGTCCAAACAGTCAATTGGAACCAACCGGGAAAAAAAAAAGTATGAAAAATAAAAAAATATACACTTTCCTTCTCCCCTGCAATGCACTAGAATCTAGAGGTAAAAAAATATATAATAATTCCCCTTCAGACTCTGCTACCTGTCAACTGAAAAGTCTTTCAGCAGAGGGACATTTTTTCCACATGGCAGAGTACCAGGTCCCAGGCTCGGGTGAAGCTTTCTTTTATTCCACCATTGGGAAACATTTTTTCCTGTGGGGGAAGATTTTTCCATTGACATGTAGCAGTTCTATAGCGGTGGTGTTAGGGAGGACAAACTCAGCAATTTCACAATGCCCCCAAAATGGGCCGCTACTCTTGGGAAAGTGCTGTGTGCCTCCAGGCTAAAATATGCCAGCCAGCCCTGGGCCGTTGGCTCCCTGCCCCACCGTTTTCTCTCGTAGACCACAGCCTGGTTTAGGCCTGTGGTCTACAACAGTCCAAGAGCACGCTATTGACGTCAGCGGCCTAGCGCGATTACGTCACTGCATCATGCCATCCGCGCTGGGCCGCTGAACTCAGCAGAAAGTCAGAACGTCCGGCTGTGGTTACTTGAATAGATTTGTGGGGGGGGGGGGCGCCTTTCTATAGTTCGCCTCAGGCAGCAAAGGGGCTAGGTTCACCCCTGGGTGACGATGGTGTGAACGCATCCTAAAGAGTTCTTTTTCAGCATACTGTATGTAAATGTATGAGACACGTCCATCTGGATGACCCCTTATTAGCCTATTTGTTGTAATAATCAAATAAAACATAACCTTACTGCTATAAACCTAAAGTTTATATTCCAAAAAAAACAAAGTGCATCATTCCAGGGAATGTTCTGATTTCCCCAGAGGAAATCAGCAGCCCAAAAAAACAGTACTGGTTATTTGAAAAAGAGTTAATTTGAAAAATTATTTAACTTTTCGGCCATGTAAACAACCAATCTTCCTGTACCAATTAACTAGGATCTGTCATGGCCACGGAGGATAATCAAAACCATTTTATTCCAACTTTTTCTATAAAACTCTTAGCAAAAATACAAAGGTCTAGACTGTATATTCTAACATAGATGGCACAGTAATTTTCCACGATCTCCGCATATTATCAGAATCCCAGGTTGCTTTGCTGTGTAGGGATTCTATTGGAGGGATTATTTATTTACATACTACATCTCGGTAAGGATGTATGCATGGATATGCTACAGATATGCAGTATGCACATAGTATAAACAACCCATGGGGTCTACAGCCACATCTTCTTTAGATGTAAGGGCTCTTAAGATTTCCTGGCTATGCAGCTCATGAGAGCCCATTGAGGAATGAGCGCTCACAGCAACTTAAGCCATTAGAATGTACATTTCACAATCACTGGGAGATTGATGGAGTCATCCAACAGCTGAACTATTATTCATATTTTTTACTGTAAAAAAGTTTTTCCACTATAAACATTTCTGACATCTAAAGAGGATGTGCCATAAATGCTTAAATGGTGGAGTCCAACCCCCCGGGAACCACATTGAACCTAAGAAAAGGGGTCCAATGCCCCCTATTTAGAGAGAAGACGCTCTCTATTAGGGCATGCCCAGACGTGGCGTATTTCTTCCGCAACTGTCCGCATCAATGCCGCACAGAATCTGCGTTGCAGATTCTGTTGCGGCTCTGCCCAAAATGGGCATTAAATTGATGCGGATTAGCCGTTGCGTATTGAGGTGAAAGTACTTCCCTTCTCTCTATCAGTGCAGGATAGAGAGAAGGGACAGCACTTTCCCTAGTGAAAGTAAAAGAATTTCATACTTACCGGCCGTTGTCTTTGTGACGCTTCCCTCTTTCGGCATCCAGCCCGACCTCCCTAGATGACGCGGCAGTCCATGTGACCGCTGCAGCCTGTGATTGGCTGCAGCCGTCACTTAGACTGAAACGTCATCCTGGGAAGCCGGACTGGAGGAAGAAGCAGGGAATTATCGGTAAGTATGAACTTCTATTTTTTTTACAGGTTGATGTATATTGTGATCGGTAGTCACTGTCCAGGGTGCAGAAACAGTAACTGCCGATCGCTTAACTCTTTCAGCACCCTGGACAGTGACTATTTACTGACGTCGCCTAGCAACGCTCCCGTAATTACGGGTGCACACAAGTAGTCACCCCTAATTATGGGTGCACACACGTAGTCACCCGTAATTATGGGTGCACACACGTAGTCACCCGTAATTACGGGAGCCCCATTGACTTCCTCAGTCTGGCTGTAGACCTAGAAATACATAGGTCCAGCCAGAATGAAGAAATGTCATGGTAGTAAAACCAATACGCTCCGCAGCACACATAACATCTACATAACATCTGCGGACTTCATTGCGGAATTTTGACTCTCAATTGAAGTCAATGGAGAAATTCCGCAACAAGTCCGCTACACGTCCGACACAACCATTGTATGCTGCGGACACCAAATTCCGCTCCGCAGCCTATGCTACGCAGCGGAATTGTCCGCAACGTGTAAACGAACCCAACCACAAAGCTGTGGAAGGCAATGGAAAAACGTGTACGCTGCGGATTTCCGCTGCGGACTGTCTGCAGCGGAATTCCAGAGAAATTCCGCTACGTGTGGTCGTGCCCTTATACTATCAGTATGCAATAAATGCTTATGGTAGGAAACCCCCATTATGTACTGGCTTTACTAGACCTGTCTAATGCTAGCAATAGTTCTATACTTTGCTCAGTGGAGGATTAAGTGCACAGAATTAGTGCCCACTTGCAATTTATTTTCCCTTTAATGCCCTTCTGTTTAGTGCCCAATGGATGCCCATTTTCCATTAATTGCCCCTTTAGCACTGTTCTGTCACAGAAAGTAAAATTGAACTGAGTTTGTATACACAAGTCAGAAAGGTACTTACAGTACAACAGAGGGAAGCAGTGGGAAATGAGTGTCTGTGTACAGGATGTCTATCTTCAGAAAACACCAATCCGGCCCCAGGTGCTGTGTACTGTTGTACCCAGGCAGCTCCATGTGGTACCCCGGATGCACACTACTCCTCCCCACTCCTGCTGCTCTCCCCTATAAATTACCTCTCCCTATTTTTACTGACCCTCTGTTGAGCGTGGATTTGCAGGAGGAGGTTTCCTCCCCCCTCCGTGGCAGTTCATTGCTGTTATAGTGCACAGCGCTCCGCTTGTGTGCCTGTTGCGCTCCCTTGCTGTACACTGTAGTGGTTTGGGCAGCCATAGGTGGCAGCCAGAATGGACATATTATCATCTGCCATTGCTTTGTTGTCTTTCACTGAGTTGTAAGTGGTAGGTTTAATCCCCGAGGACAAAAAAATTGATATTTTTCACTGAGCGATCACCAAAGATGGGGTAATGCAAGGTTAAAACATAACCTTTAATACTTCATTAAAAACTATTATTTATTTTTTACAGTTGGAATACACATCTGTTAAAATATATCAATATCTATATGAAAACTTGCGCTAGTGTCTGTAGTATAAACACAGTCGCAAAGATGGGTGTATTATGTAGACAAGGTACTGTTATTCAAAAATAAAGGGATATTTCAGCATTTAGTATTTTTCTTCTATCCACTGGATAGGTGAAAAATGCTAAATTGTTGGGCGTCCGACCACTGGGACTACCAATGACCTTATGTTCTATGGTGCCCTGCGTGGAAGCTTCTGTTTGCGTCCTTTGCTTATACAGTGTAAACAAGTACATACCATACAGTGCCTAACTTTTGCCAAATAACACTTCCATGCAGTTGCCTAAATAATAATGCTATACAAAGCCACCATTATACACTGCAAAGATAATATCCTTTACAGTGCCACACAGTGCCTGAGTAAAACTCTCCATACAGTGCTCAAATAATACCAACATGCCATCATATATTATATACTAATATATATAAGGCAAGCCGTGTTGCCAACGACTTACTTCTTCTCTGATTGGCTGCAGCGGTCACATGGTGTAACCACTTCACCCAATCAGTGGCAGGTTGAAGCAGACATACATAGTGCTAACTGTAATTGTTGAGGCATAGCCTCTCAGCATGCCTCTCATCTCCCTGCATGGACCATTCTAAAGGGAACCTGTCACCAGCATTTCACCACTAAACAGACAGCGCCCTCAGGTAATGTATGAAATATCCTTATTAGCTTTTCCTCTTTTATGTTAAAAATCATCCATTTACCTATAAAAAAAATCACCTTCACAGTCATATACGCAACTTAGATGAGAAGAGTCACACACTGCCTGTTATCTGAGGAGGAGTCAGGCTGAGCGGCTGTAGGGGGTGACTTTAGATGCCCCTATCTTTGACTATAGCACCTAGAACCATAGTTCTGGTATCGTTATAAAGATGAGAAACGCAGCTCTAGAGAAACTCAGCTCTAGGTACCATAGATATGGGAAGTGTAGACATAGTTGGGAATGGGATCTGTATCTGCAGCTCACATTTCCAACTATATATTTAACTGCCTGTATCTCTGGTGATCTGCCCGTATATCATCTTTATAATGATACCAGAACCATGGTTCTAGGTGCTATAGTCAAAGATAGGGGCATCTAAAGTCACCCCCTACAGCCGCTCAGCCTGGGCAGATCACCAGAGATACAGGCAGTTAAGTATATATTTGGAAATGCGAGCTGCAGATACAGATCCCATTCCCAACTATGTCTTTAACTGCCCATATCTATGGTACCTAGAGCTGAGTTTCTCTAGAGCTGCGTTTCTCATCTTTAAAATAACACGAGCACCATGGTTCTAGGTGCTATAGAGCCAAAGTTAGGGGCATCTGAAGTGACCCCCTACAGCCGCTCAGCCTGACTCCTCCTCAGATAACAGGCAGTGTGTGACTCTTCTCAGTTAATTTGCATATGACTTTAAAGGCGATTTTTTTAAAAAGGTAATCGAGTGCATATTGTTTGCATTTTTTAAAGCTGCTATTTGTGTGAGTATTTTCTGACCCTATTACCTGTATATAATATTATTGCTCCATAAGT
This sequence comes from Rhinoderma darwinii, assembly GCF_050947455.1. Classification (NCBI taxonomy): domain Eukaryota; kingdom Metazoa; phylum Chordata; class Amphibia; order Anura; family Rhinodermatidae; genus Rhinoderma; species Rhinoderma darwinii. The sequence continues at coordinate 424,430,187 of NC_134687.1, forward strand.
GTAGCACGTAGATAAAGGGGGGAGTATTCATCGTCAGTGTCCATGGGGGCTTGGACTGTAAATATGCCACTCAATATAAAGACTCCTTGTATTATTCCATAACATGTCTACCTAATATCCAACAAATGAGTAGAAATAAAAGAGAATTGTCCTCATGTGAGAAACCTTTTAAAATTCCCTTAAAACAAACCCTTTCCCTGACTTCTGACTATTCAGCTAAGCAGGTATATGGAAGCGCGCGAATGTCATTACACAGCTAGGCAGATTTATTATTCAAGAGTTTGAGAAAGCTGGGCAATACCACCTGTGGGAGCTATGAAGGCGGCCATATTGGTTGTCATCTTACTTTCCCAGAATCAAGTAATATAAATTAAAAACTACAGTATAGACCATTCCTAATGGACCTCTCGGTGTGGACATCTCTCTACAGGGTTTTTCCTTCATCATGAATGTTGCTATCTGTTGTGAAGGATCAGGTAACAGGAGCATCCATGAGGTGAGGGCCCTGACTGCAGGGGGCAGCATTGTATCCCAATGTCACGACTGTGGGGTATGTGGACCCACTGGGCAGCTCCGCCGGAGAAGCAGCTGATCAAACAACAGTCAATGATAGTCTATAGAACAAGAGTTGATTTGACTTGGACACAAATAATGTATACGGGATACAGTATACGGCTAAGGAACCATTTGCAGAACATACATGAGTAGAAACAACATTGCTCAGGAAAGGAATGAATGGGCAGAGTTGCTTTTGTAGTTCCTGGTATGCTGGGATAGGTTGGGGGAGACAGTAATGCCTGCCAGCGTCTCAGAGGAGGAAGACGCCAACTAGAGTTCACTAGTCTGCGGTCACGGCCGCTGGAGGGTAAGTGATGCCGGCGGTCCGCGACCACGGCCATTACACCCAATGTGCTTCATTCAATGTGTCCAGTCTAGACAATTCTTCATGAGCAAAACAGCCTGAATTCCAGATCTCATCTGCACTAATACATTGTAACAAACACATTATTTAACCATTAAAGTTGTTGTCTGGTTTGGAAAGCTAAGGAGGACCCAACATGTCCATGTATTACATGTACAACCCAGTAATTTTAGTTGGAACTGTGTAATGCTTAATTTCCCCTTTTAGAGGCGCCGTAAGAAAATTAAATATTTGCAGCCGGGTTCTTGCATAGATAACGGGACCCCTCTAACAAAAAAGCATTATAAAAAGCCAACAACCCCTGTAGGGCTCTGTTCACACCTCATTTGGGATTTCCATCTGACATATACATTTGAATGGGTAAAACATGGAGAATAAGACATTGGGGCCTATACAACATTTACTACATAGATGTCCAATAGGAATAAAAACAAGCACAAAGATGTAGTGGGGTAAAAGAAAGATTTTATTTATAGATAAAAGAGGGGTGTTATATTTTATAATTAAGAAATTGTTCTATAACTATTAAGACAACTACTATTAAACTACTATGTATATGTACAGTGAAGGAAATAAGTATTTGATCCCTTGCTGATTTTGTAAGTTTGCCCACTGTCAAAGACATGAACAGTCTAGAATTTTTAGGCTAGGTTAATTTTACCAGTGAGAGATAGATTATATTTAAAAAAACAAACTGAAAATCACATTGTCAAAACTATATATATTTATTTGCATTGTGCACAGAGAAATAAGTATTTGATCCCTTTGGCAAACAAGACTTAATACTTGGTGGCAAAACCCTTGTTGGCAAGCACAGCAGTCAGACGTTTTTTGTAGTTGATGATGAGGTTTGCACACATGTTAGATGGAATTTTAGCCCACTCCTCTTTGCAGATCATCTGTAAATCATTAAGATTTCGAGGCTGTCGCTTGGCAACTCGGATCTTCAGCTCCCTCCATAAGTTTTCGATGGGATTAAGGTCTGGAGACTGGCTAGGCCACTCCATGACCTTAATGTGCTTCTTTTTGAGCCACTCCTTTGTTGCCTTGGCTGTATGTTTCGGGTCATTGTCATGCTGGAAGACCCAGCCACGAGCCATTTTTAAAGTCCTGGTGGAGGGAAGGAGGTTGTCACTCATTATTTGACGGTACATGGCTCCATCCATTCTCCCATTGATGTGGTGAAGTAGTCCTGTGCCCTTAGCAGAGAAACACCCCCAAAACATAATGTTTCCACCTCAATGCTTGACAGTGGGGACGGTGTTCTTTGGGTCATAGGCAGCATTTCTCTTCCTCCAAACACGGCGATGTAATGATGGGGTAGGGAGACAGACAGGTGAGCCCTAATCTACCCGCCACTCAGTCCCTGCCTACTTGCAACGACCCGTCCTAGGCGACGGGGTACAACTGGGCGACGGTCCCTATGCTCAGTAAGTGCAAGACAGACAAACAGACAAGGGTACACAGAAGCTAGGGAAACGGGGCAGCCGCCCACGGAGACACCGTGAGCAACAAGAGTAGTGAACGAGCCGAGCCAAACCTGGAGTGAACGAGGTACAAAACGCTGAGCAGGAGAGTGGTCAGAAAGCCAAGGTCAATAACAAGCAGAGGATGAGTAGTACAAGCAGCAGCAGCAAGGCCAGGAAACAAGCAGAGCAGAATCACAGGCAAAGGAGGAACAGGAAAGGCAGGTATAAATAGACAGTGGGCGGGAGCTAGCTCCGTCTGGCCAGGCTGTGATAGGCTCTCCCACTCCTAAGCCTGCCACCCTGAGTGGTGGAAGATGGAGTCAGTCTCACAGACATAGGAGCAGGTGCAGACTGATTGCCCACGGGCGTCGACACAGAAGCTGTGTCTGGCAAATCCTTTACAGGCGAGTTGAGTTAATGCCAAAGAGCTCAATTTTAGTCTCATCTGACCACAGCACCTTCTCCCAATCACTCTCAGAATCATCCAGATGTTCATTTGCAAACTTAAGACGGGCCTGTACATGTGCCTTCTTGAGCAGGGGGACCTTGCGGGCACTGCAGGATTTTAATCCATTACGGCGTAATGTGTTACCAATGGTTTTCTTGGTGACTGTGGTCCCAGCTGCCTTGAGATCATTAACAAGTTCCCCCCGTGTAGTTTTCGGCTGAGCTCTCACCTTCCTCAGGATCAAGGATACCCCACGAGGTGAGATTTTGCATGGAGCCCCAGATCGATGTCGATTGACAGTCATTTTGTATGTCGTCCATTTTCTTACTATTGCACCAACAGTTGTCTCCTTCTCACCCAGCGTCTTACTTATGCTTTTGTAGCCCATTCCAGCCTTGTGCAGGTCTATGATCTTGTCCCTGACATCCTTAGAAAGCTCTTTGGTCTTGCCCATGTTGTAGAGGTTAGAGTCAGACTGATTAATTGAGTCTGTGGACAGGAGTCTTTTATACAGGTGACCATTTAAGGCTATGTTCACACGGAGTATTTTGGGGGAGGAATATCTGCCTCAAAATTCCGTTTGGAACTTTGAGGCAGATATTCCTCTCCCTGCACGGCGATTTTCGCGGCGATTATCGCGCCATTTTTCGCCCGCGGCCATTAAACAGCGAGAAATACACTTTCTCCTGCCTCCCATTGAAGTCAATGGGAGGTCAGAGGCGGAAGCGCCCGAAAATAGGGTATGCCGCTTATTTTTCCCGCGAGGCAGTTTTACTGCTCGCGGGAAAAAGACGCCGACGCCTCCCATTGAAATCAATGGGAGGCGT